>NW_021851290.1:0-1687 GCF_003651465.1 Formica exsecta | reverse complement strand
ATTATATTTATATATTATATGTTGCGTGTGTGTTATATGTACAATTCTGTATCAATATTTGTTAAATACACGGTGGCTCGAAATTTAAGGATAATATGATAGCAGCATAAAATTTCGTAAAAAATTAGATATTGAAAATACATGCTATTTTCTTTTAAAAAAATTTTTTTATAAGGTGAAAATTTAAAGATTGATCAATTATGAGTGTTGGTTAGAAAATTATTTATACATGATTATACATGATAGTGTGTGAACTACGACTAATTTTTTGTCTAGCATCAATGATAACAGATACGGTTAATACCAATGTGCCGCCGATTCGGAGGATTTATTAACCAAGGTTTATGATTGGTCAAATTTTTAATCTTTATATTTGAAGAACAACTTTCTAAATAAAAAAAGCAATATTAAATTTTATTATATAATTTTTCACAACTTTATATATTTGCATGTTACCTTTAAAATATATTTTTTCGTTTGTGGCTGCATTTGTAGAGATTTCTTCACGTACGGACTTCGATCGGATTGTTGGTTCTGCGGTGAAAGATTTTCTTTGCCTGCTTCTGCTGTAAGTTTTAATAATTTTTGTCTGCGTCTAAGTTTTGTTTTTTGGCGAGAACGTCATAATTGACTTCACCTAATCCTTTTTTTATTTTTTTCTATAATTACAATAATGTTTGTATGTAATATATTTTATTTTTAAATGCTTGATTTATCCATTCATCTATCCGTTCATACATACGAGATGCTAGCAAAAAGTTTCCGAAATTATGTGTTGCACGGAAATTATGTTTATTAGCTACTTATGGCTCTAGATAATATTGCATGCATCCTTCGTGAATCGGGTGACGTCACGCTGGATAAGTCATTGAAATTTTACATGCAGTTTTTTTGGCAGTGTATTACGCGTAATTAACGATTGTTGTGATGGCTGAATGTAAGAAAGCAACGTAGTTGCATCAAGTATCGCAACAGTTGTCGACTACGCTACATTTATTGCTAACAATATAAATGTATATAAATCTTCAATGACTCTTGCAGCCTGACGCCACTTGGCATAGTAAGCACAAAAGATATATGCAGTATTTAGTGCCATAAGTCCTTGCTAAACATAGTTCCTTGGTAATATTTAAACTTTAGGTACTTTTGGCTAGCATCTCGTGTGTGCGCACACGCACAAACAAACAAACACACACACACACACACACACACATAAAGAAAAGTGTATATTGTATGATATACCTAAAATTTACCTTCAGTTCCCATGCTTCCGGACTCTTGTTTACCTTCAGTTTCCATGTTTCCGGACTCTTGCGTTTCGCTCATCTCGTAATCCATGTCACTATTTCTAATTCTTCGATCTGCACTTGGTCACAGCGAAAGAGAAACTGAACTTGTCGGATCCTGTGATGCCAGAGCAAAATCCCGGTCCGCACGCACACAATCAGAGAACTCCGCACATGTATTGCGCAGAGCGCTCTGCGCGGTACATGTATGGGGTTCTCTGATTGTGTGCGTGCGGGCCGAGACCTTTGTTTAGACTGCGTTCAAAAACATCATTTGTGTGCACACAGCTATATTATTTGCCGCCACAAAAGCTTTGTCGCGTAGAGTTAAGAATTTGTCGAATTAAACATGTGGCGCAAACAATGAACAGCTTCGGATGGAATATCACATATCATCCGAT
>NW_021851289.1:0-484 GCF_003651465.1 Formica exsecta | reverse complement strand
TGTTATTAAACCCGATTAGGGGTGACGTGTAAACGTAGTCATTGAAAATTGAAGATCGAAGATTAAAGATTGGAATTTGACAAATCAGTAGCGGGATTCAGTAACTTGCTATCGACAGTTTTCGGTATCGTTAACTAGCGACAGCCAATGGCAAGTAGAGTCCTAGATTATCAGAGAGGCGCCAACTTGTTCCACTTTCTGATTGGTCGATTAAAATAGCCGCCATGTTAGAATGCAAACGTCACACGTACAGCCTGACGGCTGTCAATCAAATGTGGTTGTGTTAATATTAAAAGTTTAAATAAGTGTATATTATAATTTCCTGTTACCACGGTAAGTAAAAATGTCTTATATATATTATATATGAAGAAATTAAGCTGCACATATTTAAAACATATATATGTATATATCAGGTCTACCGGAAAGTTCTGTCCGTTTGTGGAATAAAACAAAATACAAATTTTTATTACCGTCAATAAACTTT
>NW_021851288.1:0-521 GCF_003651465.1 Formica exsecta | reverse complement strand
CCCTATCCGAAGGTTTTTGGGCAACTGGTTTTGTGACCGAGGTAAGAAATAGAATTTTTATTCGTACTATTAAATCTTTCCATATTTTATTAAATCCTTCCACATTGCATAGACAAAAATAGCAGTCTTCGTGAGTCACTGGTTCACGCCAAACCATGGGTAAACTAAACGGCAGCGTTTGCGAGTTACCATCATCTTTTTTCCAACGTAATAAAATCGAATAACACGATACACAAACCTTATGAGGTACCCATAATTTATCTTGATTTGTGATAGGAAAATCGAAGTACTTTTGATAAGCTACCTTGAACAAATCTGTGATGTTGCGTCTTTGTTTTGCTATAGCGTACTTGCCGCAAACATAGCAAAACACGTTAGGATCATTAACACAACTTCTTTTCGACATTATTGTTAATCAGATCAATATATCAAGATACGCACTCAAACTTCAAAAATTTTTAAAGAAAGAAATAAATAAATATTTAACTACCTGAATTCTAATCATTGAAATGCCCTCTTAA
>NW_021851287.1:0-202 GCF_003651465.1 Formica exsecta | reverse complement strand
GGAAAGCTCTCGGGATAAGCTATAAGAATGTGCAATAAAAAATAGCAGATTCCATTTAAGAAATTAAAGGTGTCCTCAACTTGACCTTAACGTTGCCATCCAAGGTCAAACCAATGACACCATCTTATGTTTCCTTCAAAACCATACAATTTTTGTACAAAACGTTTTTCTGTAAAATGCTTAGTTTTTGAAAGAAAAGGGC
>NW_021851286.1:0-863 GCF_003651465.1 Formica exsecta | reverse complement strand
ATGTGCGACAACAAGGTGATAACTCTTATCGAGATATATTAACGAAAATTCGAATTGGAACAGTTACAGATTCGGATGTAACTATTTTAGAAACGAGGAAAATCGATTTTAGAGAAACTAATTGTGACGCCCGATTACAAGAATTATGTAATAATTTACAAAATTTACCAATGGATACTCAAGGGGCACGAAACAGAGTATGTCCTTTTCTACGTGCACCTCGGCTCCCACTCCTCAACACTCGGTCTAGATATACTATGTCTATGGGATAGTATTTGTTTACTTCCAACTTGTGCATTATGTGATATTCCCAAGTATTAGGTGTACAACTTTGCTTCCGCCGTTTTCCTATAGATGGCTTTAGCGGTAAGTAGTGGTCGAAATAAATACATCATAGACGTCAAGCAATAAACTTGGGCATCTGTCAACATAATCCCATAGAAGCATTAGTCGATTTGTGTCTGCATCATAAAGTTATTCTCGAAAATGTCAGTTTACGAGCCAAATTCTCGCCATTTGCGGGAGGTTTTAATTTTCTGCTTCAATATGAAGAAATCTGCGGCTGAGGCTCATCGAATGCTCTCAAATACTTATGGTGAGTCCGCTATTAGTGAAAGAACGTGTCGTGAGTGGTTTCAATGCTTCAAGAACGGTGATTTTCACGTCGAAGACCGGCATAGCGGTGGAAGAGAGAAGGTTTTCGAAGATGCAGAATTGGAGGCATTACTTAATGAAGACTAGAGTCAAAGTCAAGAAGAATTGGCACGATCATTGGGAGTGACTCAACAAGCAATTTCAAAACACCTCAAAGACAAGGAAATGATTCAGAAGCAAGAAAATTGGGTGCCGTACGAGTTGAAACC
>NW_021851285.1:0-534 GCF_003651465.1 Formica exsecta | reverse complement strand
ACCGCGCATTCTAACTGTAGAGTTAATTAGACATTAGGATTTCCGTCAGTGTCGCGCCGATTCCACCTTCACCCACGGCCTTCAGACTACTAAGGAGCGTCAGTCCTTTTAAGGATAGAACGCCGAGAACGCCGACGCCCCGTCCTTTTAAGGATAAGGCAGTCAGGCAGTTGGAATTACATTGAAGGCCACGCGACATCCCGTAGTGTTTAAGATTTGTCCGTTCCGCTTAGAATAACCCCAGTTGCTTGCATGCGAACCTCGCAATTGCAGAACACGACCGCCTGAGCCACGCTCGCTTCCCGAGCTCCACGAGAAACTCTGTGCACGAATATCGGTACGCACCGCTCTTGCATGTCGCGTTGCGAACAACAACCGCTCACGCAAAACTCTGTACGCACCGCTCCCGCATGTTGCATTGTACTCAGTGTTAGATATTGAGAATCACTTGAATAAACATAATAGTTTAAACCGCTTATACCGAGGTAAAGTAAGTTGGAGTTTCCCTCTTCTCCCGAATCCTGGCACCGGCGA
>NW_021851284.1:0-308 GCF_003651465.1 Formica exsecta | reverse complement strand
ATGATTTTAAAAAATCACGATTCAACGCGCTGAGATTCTTTTTAGTAACCAGATATCTGATTATTGTCACCCGATACCGCAGTTACCCGCCTTCTCGCAAAAATATTGTCCCTCGCAAAGATATTGTCTCTTGCGTGCTCTGTGCTTTCGTTCAACACAAGCATTTCATTTGTCAAACGCTTTATTTTTGCCGCCGCCGTATATGCAATCTTACGGTAATTTCCTCTCCTCAAAAATGGAGCAAATGTCCTTCTTGATCAACGATGCGTATCGTTAAATCAGTAATGCTCCGTGCGACGATCGGTAGA
>NW_021851283.1:19700-19947 GCF_003651465.1 Formica exsecta | reverse complement strand
CACAAAGACTGGCAATAATAGAGAAGTGAAAGTTTTTAGTAAACAGTAATAAATATTGAGAAGTCCTACAGTAGGTTAACTCACTATTCTACTATTCTTATATACACCTTGTTTGAAAATTACGTACATTTCATTTAAATTCTTTTGTTAATAACTTTTTAATAAACAACGAGCGACGGCTAAAACCTCTTGGATATTACTCAGGACAGTGACCTTGACAACATATGTCAAGGTCAAAGTCATTGGA
>NW_021851283.1:0-1174 GCF_003651465.1 Formica exsecta | reverse complement strand
CTTATTTTCTAGAAACTAACTATTTTTATGTGTTTAAATATGCATTAAATATTTAAATCAAAACTTTCATATGAAATATTGCAGCTTTCCCTTCAAAGATAAAAATCAATTGACAGCTTGGTTGAATGCAATAAACAAAATTGGGCTTCCAGTAAATATGTTACAATTTGTAATAAACATTTTACTGCAAATGATTATTTTCATGGTCCAGAAACTCAGAAGACATATTTAAAACCAACAGCAATACCTTCTATATTTCCTTCGTCCATAAAAATTAACAGAATAAATCAATGCAAAATCAGAAAAATAGATAATGAAAATAAGGAAAATGAGGTAGATAATATAGAAAAAAATAACATATTTTATGAAGAAAATTTTACAAATATTCATGTTGAGATAGAGAGTACAATAAATCGAAATATAAATGGTTCACATATTGATATCAAATCAGAAGATCATGAAAATGTACATACAATAATAGATATAATAGAGAAGCCAAATATATATAATGTAAATAGTAATATCATTCGGGAAGCATGTGATGTAGAACATACGACTGTAACAGGAGAGCCATACATACATAACATCTTCATCAATACATGAACCAATGCAAATTGAAAAAAACCAAGTAAATGACTGTGATAATTTAGACTGTTCAAAGTTACAATGTATAAAAAATACACCTATTCCTACCGAGATAAATAATTTACGCCGTAAAGATTGCATGTTACTACAGAAACTCCGTAGAAGAAATACTGGTAAATATTTAGATTAACGTACCCACCTCCAATGACTTTGACCTTGACATATGTTGTCAAGGTCACTGTCCTGAGTAACATCCAAGAGGTTTTAGCCGTCGCTCGTTGTTCGTTAAAAAGTTATTAACAAAAAAAGTTTGAGAAATATAGCAGTTATTTTAAGTATTCAAATGTGGAAATAGTACATGTATAAACAAAGAAAAGTTATCTAAAGGAATAAATCGTTGATATATTGAAGAGTCTTTTTGTTAAAGCAGAAAATAGTTGCTTCGGTCCAAAACGAAATTTGTAATTGTTCTGTTCCACATGGGTTTTCGACTTTCTACACGAAGCAAGGTCTATCCCACACCCCCTTCTCACCGTCCTTTGGCTTGAAATAAGCCGAAAGTATATGCGCTGTAAAGTATATGCGTGGA
>NW_021851282.1:0-388 GCF_003651465.1 Formica exsecta | reverse complement strand
GCGCAATCTGATGGCAGATTGATGGCAAAAACCGAGCAGGATCTGCGCGCGTGCAATTTAACGGCAGATATCGAGCAGAATCTGCTAACTTGACTTGACGTCAGATTGTCGGTAGCCATTTATATAATTTATTGAAATAGTATAGTTTATTCGCTTACTGCTATGTGGCGCACTATTTACTTTCTATACCCGTATTCAAGTTCTTGTCATGAGCGTATAGCATAAGGCATAAAGCCTGCAAAATGCGATTAATGACATTTTAATTATTTTTATCAGTTTAATTTCTGATACGTTTCACATACAGGGGAATTCAGATATTAAACTAATTTTTAGAAAATCGGATAAGTAAATGTCCGATTTTCACTTATTCGGACAGAAATTGTCCGAA
>NW_021851281.1:0-236 GCF_003651465.1 Formica exsecta | reverse complement strand
GCGACGGCACGGCTCGGCTCGGCTTAGCGAGCGCGAGCGTCGAAATTTTGTCGACGAGAGTGTGAAATACAGTAGTCTCTTCCCTCTTAGAGACGTTACTCAAACTCTGTCCAATAAAGCTCAACGAACGCCGTTTTCCTCTTAAATCGTAATACACCTCACTGGACCGTTCGTTTTCATCGTTCTCGAAGAGACGAGAACGCACGAAGCGTGCGAGCCGCGCGAAGAACGCGCAA
>NW_021851280.1:0-1376 GCF_003651465.1 Formica exsecta | reverse complement strand
TATATCGTATCTGATTAACATCTAACCATTTAATAGTCGTATTTCGATCAGTTCCATATAAAGAAATACCTAACAGTGTATCTGCAGCTTAGGATGCAGCTTTATCAGGAGCTTCGAGAGCTCCACATTCTCTATTATTTGTAAATCGTAAAGCGATATTCCAAAGACAACTTGCTAATGATTTGTTTTTATTATTTCTACTATCAAGGATGGTATCAGACAATTCACTTTTTCCCGCTTTATTCATATATTTAGTAACATACCAGGTAAGTAGCGATGATTTTTCGCCAATAAATTGTATATCCATATTACCTTCCCACGCAGTAAGAAAAACAGGATTATAATCATTTATATTAACTTCATTATCTGTTCGAGGAAGATCATAAAACCTACTTTTATGTTTCAATTGTTTTCTACCTGCTATCTAAGTTGTCACATCTCTCATATTCAAAGTTTCAGTAACGGGACGAGGAAATCCAAAACGACACCGACGAATAACTTTACGTCCCACTTTTTTAGAGCGAAGACAATAATCGTTATGTATATGTCGTTGATGCGTATTAACACGTATTAACGCCTGTATAATAATGGCGAGATATTTTGATCCGGCATTTTGCAACTTATATGTTGTAAAATAAATTTGGAAACTTCTTCAATAACAGATTCACCGAAAATCGGTGCATTTTTAATCCAAATTAATAAGTGGAAATGTTGTATACCTCTTGGTATTCTCGTCGCCAGAAATAGTGTGTTATTTCTCCAATTGGATGATCTTTAGAGCTAATAAAATCAAGCATTGCCCGAAATTTATTATCGAGAAACCTGTATGTTGATACAGGATCTCTAGCAACAAGTACGCTAACGCATAAAGAAGTGTCATGCCATCCATTTACCTCACGAATATATTCGCCTAAATCTTCCCATAACCACTCACTCGGACTTAATGTTAAAAACCATGTCGCAGGTCCATAATGCTGCGTCATACAATTTAAATCGCTTCTCGGTTTACGCCAATATTGCTCTGTATTTCGAAGTGTGGCAAATATTGTATTCAAATTAGATTCCAACAATTCTTTCGATACTGCTTCTAAATATTCTGCAGCCGTATAACGAACTCGCGGATTAGTTACGTTCATTTTATGATAAATTCCACGACTTAACTGACGAATATTTGCATCGTTCAATCAATAAAATAAGTATTGTTGATTTAATCTGTACTGTGAATGTTTAGATGTCAAACGACATTTAATAAATTCATGATCAAAAAGTTTGACTTGCCTAGTTTCATGTTGTCCATTAATACCACAAAAGGATATAAATCTGGAAAACATATTAAATCTAAATATTGTTCACGATTATCCAAAGGCAAGTCCTGA
>NW_021851279.1:0-230 GCF_003651465.1 Formica exsecta | reverse complement strand
AAGTCAGATATACCGAAAGTTTTCATAACATATCAAGGAAATAGAAGAATCTCTCTTCTCGGCACACAGAGCTAAGATCGCTATGTACGCAAGTTTCCTTCGTTCGGAACGAGTTAGTTACGTGCCTGTAAGTGAGATTTGCCGAAAAATTCCATAACATATCAAGGAAATAGAGGAACTACGCCTCTCGGCACACAGAGCAAAGATCGCTGGGTACGCAAGTTTCCTTC
>NW_021851278.1:0-1687 GCF_003651465.1 Formica exsecta | reverse complement strand
ATTAATTTAAAAACCCTCGAAGAGAGAAATTACCAATCCTCTCAATAAGGGAATAATTCTAGGATTTCGGAAGGAAATTTCCTCGTCAGATCAGAAAATCCTAGCTCCGTCGATTGCGAGGAGGAAAATTATAAAACCTCACTACGTATTTCGGCAAAACCTTATTCCAAAAAGGGGAGAAGTTCTTTATCCTCCCTAGATATCAAATTTCATAAGATTGGATTATTCAAAGAAGAAAATGATAATGAACTAAAAACCTCTTATGTTGCAATAAAAGACCTCCTTGAAGAGGCTCAAAAATATAATTTAAAAATGAAAAATTCGAATCTACGAAATATTAAAAATAAAAATAAACCGTCTTCAAGAATTCTTATATCCTTGTTGAATAAATCTCAAGAAATTTTAGAAAAATTTATGCGGAAACGCAAAACAAGATATAAAAGAAAACAAGAAGTTGATAATTATAATTTGCATAATTGTCTAACAATCTCCGAAGAAAAAGGAAAGAATCGACCCGCCGAAATCATAGAATCATTGCGATTAGAACATTTAAATGAAGCAGAGAGAAAAAGCATTATAAAATTAATAACGGACAGTCAAGATCGATTTCATATATTCCTGGAGAAAAATTAACCGCAACTCACGTATTACAACATCGAATACCTACTACAGATGACCAACCAATAAACACTTGCTACTTCCTTAGAAGAACATGAACGAAAATATAACGCATTAATAGAGCGACTTCGTACAGCTAATTTAAAATTACAACCTGATAAATGTGAATTCCTGAAAACCGAAGTAACATATCTAGGGCATGTAATCGGCAGAGACGGAGTAAAACCAGATCCGAAGAAATTAGAAGCAGTACGACATTTTCCAAGACCAAAAACACCGAAAAATATTAAACAGTTTTTAGGCCTTGCCGGATATTATCGACGATTCATATCAAATTTCTCTAAATTAGCAAAACTACTAACGAATTTATTAAAGAACGACACCCGCTTCGAGTGGACATCTGTGCAGGAAGAATCTTTTGAAATTTTAAAACAAAAACTGTGCGAAGAGCCAGTACTGCAATACCCAGATTTTTCCAAATCATTCATTTTAACGACCGATGTATCTGGAATAGCCGTTGGAGGAATATTATCACAAGGAGAGATTAATAAAGACCTACCGATAGCATACGCTTCACGAACCTTAACAGATAATGAATTAAAATACGATACATACGAAAAAGAAGCACTAGCTATTGTATATTGCGTTAAACATTTTCGACCATACTTATACGGAAGAAAATTCACTTTAGTTACAGATCATAAACCATTGATGTGGTTTAAAAACGCACAAGACGCAAATATGCGAATACTTCGTTGGAGATTAAAATTAGCAGAATATGATTATGAGGTTGTATACAAAGCGGGAAAAACAAACGTAAACGCAGACGCATTATCCAGAAATCCTGTAAATATCGAAGAAATAGAATGTAAAATTATAAAAAACAAGTAACTTTTAAATCCAGATAGCCCTAAAGATGCACGATTAATTGCCAAACTATTAGAAAAATCCGATAGCGAAGAAGAAGAAGAAGAAGATGACGATTTTCATTTATATCTTTCCGATATGGAAGAAAACGAAGAACTAATACCTGAAAGCGATTTATTAAATAACAATAACGATACTCTTC
>NW_021851277.1:19529-21137 GCF_003651465.1 Formica exsecta | reverse complement strand
TTTTCTTCTTTAACATGCTCTTTTGCGAGCTGATTTGTTGCCCGTTGTCTTTCTTTTAATTCTTGCGCGTAATCGTTTCTTTCTTTCAATTCTTGCGCGTAATCGTCGTAATTATATGTCGGTTTAGGCGGTCTCGTCAGTGACGTAGGTAAATCTGCTTGGTGCCCATAGACTAATTCGAAGGGTGTATACCCCGTAGCTGTGTGTGGCGTCGTATTATACGTGAACATTGCGAAGGGTATTTATTCGTCCTAGTCTGTCTGGTCGTCATTTATATAATGTCTTAAATATTCGGCTAATGTTCGATGCGATCGTTCTAACGCGCCATTACTTTCCGGATGATAGGCAGTTGTTTGTATTTTATTTATTTTTAATAATTTGCATGTATTTTTAAATATTTCGTTTAAGAAATTTGTGCCTTGATCCGTTAACATTTTTTCCGGAATTCCATGTTCGAGAACAATTTTTGTAACGAATTCTTTACTGGCCGTATTTGCTTCTTGATTTGGAATCAGTATCGCTTTACTGAATTTCGTTAAATTGTCTTGAAATGTTAATAGATATTTATTTCCGTTGGTTATTGTTAACAACGGTCCTACGATATCTAACGCGCATTTTTCGAAAGGTTTTATCGGTGTATCCGTGATTATTAATGGTACTTTATTTTTTCGCGATAATTTATTTTTTTGGCAAAATTCACATTTTGATATGTATTTTTCGACGTCTTTTGTTAATCCGTGCCAATTATAATTTAGGCGGATTCTTTTTATTGTTCGCTCGATTCCTTGATGTCCTCCTGTGGGTGCATCGTGATATTCGTATAATATCTGTTTCTTCTCTTCCTCCGTATATTTTTTCTCTTCGTCGGAGTTCGTTTCTTCTTCTATTGCGAGGACTTCTCGCTCCTCTTCTGTTTCATGGGTGTCTCTTTTTACATTGCGGCTCAGTGCATCGGCGTTCGCATTCGCTCGTCCGGCTTTATGAATGATTTCATAATCATACTCTTCGAGCTTTAATCTCCATCGGATCAATCTTGATCCGGGATCGTTTATATTAAATAACCAGATTAATGGTTTATGATCGGTTACGATTTTGAATTTCGTACCGTATACGTATGGCCTAAAATGTTTTACAGCCCATACAATTGCTAATAATTCTTTCTCTGTTGTATTATCATTCTGCTCCGCCCGCGATAAAATCGTCATTGCCTACCTTTCCTTGTGACAATACTGCTCCGATTGCATAGTCGGAGGCATCAGTGGTCACTATAAACTCTTGAGTAAAGTCTGGATATTTTAGCACTGGCGTCGTCATTAATTTTTCTTTTAATATTTCAAAAGCATTTTGCTGTTCCATTGTCCACTCGAATTTTTCTGTTTTCTTCGTTAATTTAGTCAGTGGCTTGGCTATTCTTGAGAAGTCTTCTATGAATTTTCTGTAATATCCGGCTAGTCCTATGAAAGATTGTATATCCTTCACTTTCTTTGGCGTCGGAAATTCTTTTATTGCTGTTAATTTCGACGGATCCGGAGATATTCCATCCTCCGAAATAATGTGACCTAGATAAATCACTTCCTTGCGTAAAAATTCGCATTTATCCGGCTGCAA
>NW_021851277.1:162-1479 GCF_003651465.1 Formica exsecta | reverse complement strand
ATCCTGTAATATTATATACTTTAGTTTTATTTCTCGCGATGATATCCCGCGAGTGTCATTGTTATCGGTTAGTATTCTTTTTCTGAGGCTGCGATTCTGCGATTCTTCTGCAGGCTCTTCTGCGGACCGTCGCGTTTTCGTTCAGTCTCCTACCGATTTTTATACGGTCGACAGCGTACGATAGTTTGTTAATATTTTACATTATGTCGGCTGACAATGAGTTTTGACAACGGAAATTTTCCTGGAGGTCGCGGCTGTGGAGGACGGGATCACGCCTCTGTGGAGGACTTGCGTCGTTTTTTTGAGCGGATGAGGTGTCCCGGTCGTTCCCGCAACGAATAAGGTAAGTTTATTTTAATTTTCGATAAATTGCTTCAGCTTATTTGTGTGCATGCGGATTGCTTTTCTCCCCTTTTTTATCGTGTAATTTACGTCTGAATTCTTTTCAATTATCGTGTACGGTCCGATCCATAAAGATTCGAGTTTTTTAGATCGTCCGCGTCGGAGTGTCTCGTCGTACACTAATACTTTGTCACCGACTTTAAATTTTATTTCTCTAGTATTTTTATCGTACTGTTGTTTAGCTTTAATTTTTTCTTCTTTAACATGCTCTTTTGCGAGCTGATTTGTTGCCCGTAGTCTTTCTTTTAATTCTTGCGCGTAATCGTCGTAATTATATGTCGGCTTAGGCGGTCTCGTCAGTGCCGTAGGTAAATCGGCTTGGTGCCCGTAAACTAGTTAGGGGGGTGTATATCCCGTAGCTGTGTGTGGCGTCGTATTATACGTGAACATTGCGAAGGGTATCCATTCGTCCCAGTCTGTCTCGTCATTTATTATATAATGTCTTAAATATTCGGCTAATGTTCGATGCGATCGTTCTAACGCGCCATTACTTTCCGGATGATAGGCAGTTGTTTGTATTTTATTTATTTTTAATAATTTGCATGTATTTTTAAATATTTCGCTTAAGAAATTTGTGCCTTGGTCCGTTAAAATTTTTTCCGGAATTCCATGTTCGAGAACAATTTTTGTAACGAATTCTTTACCGTGTTCGCCGTGTTCGCTTCTTGATTTGGAATCGGTATCGCTTTACTGAATTTTGTTAAATTGTCTTGAAATGTTAATAGATATTTATTCGTTATTGTCGTTATTGTTAACGGTCCTACGATATCTAACGCGCATTTTTCGAAAGGTTTTGTCGGTGTATCCGTGATTATTAACGGTACTTTATTTTTTCGCGATAATTAATTTTTTTGGCAAAATTCTCTTTTTGATATGTATTTTTCGACGTCTTTTGTTAATCCGTGCCAATTATAA
>NW_021851277.1:0-157 GCF_003651465.1 Formica exsecta | reverse complement strand
AGGCGGATTCTTTTTATTGTTCGCTCGATTCCTTGATGTCCTCCTGTGGGTGCATCGTGATATTCGTATAATATCTGTTTCATCTCTTCCTCCGTATATTTTTTCTCTTCGCCGGAGTTCGTTTCTTCTTCTATTGCGAGGACTTCTCGCTCCTCTT
>NW_021851276.1:0-652 GCF_003651465.1 Formica exsecta | reverse complement strand
ATTAAATATAAAGTTAAATATATTTTTTGTGGTATTTTATCGTTCGACTCTTCGACAATCTAAATATGATTAACATGGGAACGCGCAATTAAATAATCGAATCGTAGAATCGAGTAACTAACTTAATGAAAGGCTTCGTGATACACATCTATTGATTAATAAATAATTAATGTATAATTTAAAATACTTATACATATAATTTAATATTCCGCGTATGTATATATCATAGAACGTGAAATATTTCGGCAACATATTATCAATAACAAGGTGTTCAGCCTTGGCAACGTAAACATTAGCACTCTGTTGTTTATGTCTTATAGCCTTGTTATTATTCGCGTGGTGATACTTGAATAGTATTGTAATAATGGGAGATGCTACGTCACAAATTCCTTTCTTACAATATTTATTATATTATCATTCACGCGACGACACTCGAAACGAAAAGTAGTGATGCGAGACGCTCCGTCAAATTCTTTTTCCACACGTGCCAACCATGGGGGAATAATTTGATATGATTAATATGATTAATATGATTAATTATCTTTTAAATACGTTAAATCATATGTTAATTATATCGCAACGATAAATTTCGAAGCGCATATTTTGCGTAATTTATTTATTCAATTTTAATTAAATTTTATTTCATTTATTC
>NW_021851275.1:0-693 GCF_003651465.1 Formica exsecta | reverse complement strand
TATAATTTAAATTGCAATTTGAATGCGCGGGACCTCTGTACCGCCGGGTCAGATGGCAATGATCGCGTACGTGTGTATCGACTTGGACGAATGGTTTCTCGCAAATGTGACATTGTGTCGCGCTATGAAATTTTTCCCATTCGAATAATTTTTACACGTTGCGCTAAATTTTTTAGTTCTTCAACGAACCATGACATGCAATCGATATCGCGACGGAAATGATACGCGGATAACGATTAGTCGTACGAACAATGTACATAATAAGCAATACTGAATACTTTATGATGTTGGTAGTTTCTCTCTTCCTCCGTCTTCTCTAAAACGCACTCCAGATCGGCGTACACGACGAAAGGAAGCCGCTCCTCCCGATTATAATTGCTGAACGTGAGCCACTTGTCCTTATCGCTGGGTAATCGGATAGCGCACTCGTTCATCTCTCGACAGTCCACCGTATGTGACTGTAACTTGTCGTTCGAGCCAAAGTAGTGCAAACATCTGTAAACAAAATAATTTTTAATTTTTTTTCAAAGATTTCAGCAATATAATTTATTAAATATATACGTACCGATAGCAGATATATTTCTTGTGTTCTTTTTTGCTCAATTGCGAGCTCACGAGGCGGCATAGATTCTTGATTCACACGAAGTATCCAAGGTTGTTGTCTTCAATGTACAACAGGTTGACGTGTTTGTC
>NW_021851274.1:0-217 GCF_003651465.1 Formica exsecta | reverse complement strand
AAACGTATTTATAAATAACAATTACGTTTATTTATAAAATTATTTATATATTTATATATAATATATAATTTCGCGAATGAGTGGAAATAATGACGCAAGTCGCTTCGATATATCTCGATCTCCGCGGACGCAATAGTATATACAGGATGTCCGGTAAAGATTGTGCCAACGGTCGTGAGCGGCTAGAGCACAGTAAACTGAACAGAAAAGTCCTGTA
>NW_021851273.1:0-833 GCF_003651465.1 Formica exsecta | reverse complement strand
TTTTGTCCTCTAAAATTGAAATTTTTACCACTTCATGCCAAATCGAATTGTTTGCTAACATCAAACCTTTACAATATATCCATTCTTCCCACCATGGCAAAAGTCTGTAATATCCGAAAAAATTAATATTTTATATAAAAATTTAGCTTATAATATTGTATCTTGATTCAATAAGTTATTAAACATTGCGTTGAATATAAAATAAAGCGTAAAAAACAGTAACATTAAGAAAAATTACTTATTTGTTTCCAGCTTTTCAATACGCATTAACAAATTGTCATAAGCTTTCCTCTTACACTGCGAATCATCGAGAATACATGCCCATTTAATAGCTTCTTGTCTTAAACATTTAGTAAGATCATTTTCCTCAGAATTTTCTTCATATTTTATTTTCCAAAGTAGATCGCCCAATATTTTTAGTATTTTTGCCTAAAAATTATTGAATATTGTATATTATATGAATTTATAATTATTTATGAAAATGTGCATGTTTATATTATGATGTATATATAAATATATAAATTAAACTTTAATTCATTGAAAAATATATAATACACTCACAAAATTATCAATCTTTTTTGTATTATTTACAGTTTGTTTTATACTACATAACTATATAAGCGTATCTAATATACATACGTTTCTTTCAACATGATATATACTATCTCATTATCATTCTCTTATAACATATATGTATTAGATGTGTATATTTTTATTCTCTTATTTCAGAGTTTAGAATATTAAGCTTTATATTTACTTTTCATATTAAATCATAAAATATCAGATATAAAAGATATTTTATTATATAGGATTTTTATAAATGCAAAATGTTT
>NW_021851272.1:0-244 GCF_003651465.1 Formica exsecta | reverse complement strand
AAGTACCGCCCGCGAGCAAGTCAGTATGTGCTCGATCGTCCGAAAACCGGAGGTACTTCCGGCGAAAAGAATCTGTCGATGTTCGACTTTTCGTACAACGGAGGTACCGCCCGCGAGCGAGTCAGTACGTGCTCGATCGTCCGTAAGCCGGAGGTACTGCCCGCGAAGGGACTGTGTCGATTTTCGACTTTTCTTACAACGGAGATACAGCCCGCGAGCGAGTCAGTACGTGCTCGATCGTCCG
>NW_021851271.1:0-460 GCF_003651465.1 Formica exsecta | reverse complement strand
AAAATAATTCCTGAATCGTGCTTCTTCCAAAATAATAACAGGAAAAATTGCGTGGTAAAATCCATGATCGTATCATTCCATGAATATGGGATTAACCCAATAACGTTTCCTACGATAATTTCTTCTTTCCTGTTTTTGTAATTCATCGTTTATCAGAACTGCTGCTAAAAGTTTCTTACGTTGCCGATTTTGTTCTGATAATTTTTTCGTACATTCGCTTAACCACATGTAATATTTATTTCTGAATGACATAATTCACGATGATACGATTACACACACGATATTGACGCTATAAATTCGATGCTAAACTCTTTTCGTGCGTTTTTCAAAATGTAGCGTCAACTTTAATCACGTGACCTATTTTGACGCTAAAAATGAGCGTCGAGCGTGAAAAGGCACCTTAACTCTCTGCAAAAGCAGAGTTAGGGCCACCGCACAAGCTTTTCCGTAATGCATTACG
>NW_021851270.1:67196-79696 GCF_003651465.1 Formica exsecta | reverse complement strand
TCGATATAATAAAAGTTGTAGCACTGTTTGAAACGAATACAACGATGTATGATATAATATAAATATTTTACATATTATACGAGTTTTATCGACTTGAAATATCGCGGGCGACGTCTACCTTTTCACTTTCTGCCCTGCGTTATGGCCAACTTCTGATTCGTGCATAAGAGCCGTGGCACACAAAAAAGCAGTATGACTTAAGACGTAAGCGAAGTTTAAAAGTTTTGAGTTTTAAATTTTAATTTTTTTGGGATGGAGCAATATAATATTACTATATTGAAACAAAAATAAATTATATTATTAAAATATAAAAAATGTAATATGTGATGTGTACTAGTTTGTGTAGCGGGCCGAGAAAACAGGCAACTCGGAGAGGATCAGAGAAGCTTAAGCAATATGGGATATTTGGACAGAGGATTGCCTCATGGGGTTCCTATGGATGACATATCTTGCGGAACAGGTTACTCACTGTGGAAGCCACCTGGCAGTAATTATTTCCCGCGTGGCGAGGCGCCTCCGCCCTACGAGGAAGCAATTGCTGCTGCGAGGGCGGAACAGCTACTATCAATGAATCCGCACACACTATTATCGATGAATTTCTCCGATAATTATATGCCAAATATTAATAATCACACAAGCATGTCGGTCGTCGCGAACGCACAAAACGAATTAACTGTAAACACGCAAGGATCATCCAACGATAATCATATAAGCACACCTCTGATGTCTTCGTCGAGCAGATCGCTTTCTAGTCCTAGCGCATATGCATCTGGCAATTATCGATCGGTAAGTCAAAATATCAATGCGACGTCCACCGTTGGTCTGAATACTAGCACATCTACTACGAATTTCACAATGGGAACAAACATGTATGAGAATCTACCCATTTCATCAATCAGTACGACTAGTTTCAACCACAGCCAACATTCTGAGATGAATAGCGTTAGTACGCAACAACCACTATTACCGATATCACATTCTACTATTCCCAAGAATTATCGTCAGCACACGACGATCTTTCCGCGCCAGAGCGATGCTGGCGCGTTTACGATATCGGCGACTCTATCTAATTCAGACATGTCTTCCCATCGCACAATTTCGCGAACGTTAACGTCTCGCATTACCGGTAGAGCGAAGGACGTTCTGACCGATTACTCAGCGAAGGACTATCTCCCCTTATCACCGAGCAGCGTCGCGGAACCTCATGAAAGCTCGTCGCATTCCGTGCAATTGTCTGCTGTTGCAACTTGCCCGAATAATTACAAGAATGCTACCAAAGATGTGGACACGTTTTATACGGATGATACTCCAATAGCATCAGCGTCTAGTTTAGTAGCGCAATCCGAAACGTATAAAGTAAACACGGCAGACGTATCCGAGAAGACTCGCGAATACACAGTATGTAATAATAATTTATTGTAATATAAATTTTATTGAGAGGCGCAACATTTATTAAATACGAAGTTTTATCTGCTATAGCCTTCGTTGAGTGCAGCTAACGAGATGAATGCGAGCGGCAGCTTTGAATCAATGACGTGTACATGCAGCATGCAAGCGTTATCTACTCTGCACGATGACACAGACGACTATCGAAGTGAATGCGAGAATTGCAAGAGTGCGACTGGTTCTCGTTACTATCTAGATAACGAAGACGAGCTAGTCACTTCTCTTCATGAAACCATGACATTACACAGGAGACCGGACGAAGCAACATCAAATGCCACACCACAATATTATAGAACTTCACTTACACTGCCGACGAGTACACGCCAACGTACAAGGTGATATATATTTGATTAATATCGTTGAGTTATACAATTTTGTAGCATTTTTTTATTTGATACATTAAATTATTTTTAGAAACTTTATTGAAACTATTTATATAAAGTTATATTTGTGTCAATACTTAAGATGATGAATTATGCACATGAAAAATTTCCTACATAGATTTTAAAAATATCTTTGTATTTAGGATTACCGGGGCCCGTGAAAACTGGTTCAACACTATGCCAGAAAGTTCTAGCGGGTCTTCGGATGAAAACTAAGAATGAAGAAAATAGAGAAAAATGTTTAAATGTGCAAATAAGATTATTATACATGCATACAGATATATATATATATATATATATTTGCATGTGTACACAATTATCAAAATTATCTATACAGAGTGTCCCAGAATAATTGCACTTCTGTTCTCGGATGAGATTGTTGGTTGAATGTCAGTGCAATAATAATTTTTGCATCGTATTAAAATACAAGATAAAAATATACAGACCTTATATAATATTTATCACAATATAAAAAAAGAGCTCTCTTAAAAAGCTTCACAAGTCTCTCCATTTTTTCCATACAATTGCAGTTTCAAGTCTTCCAAAATTCCCTAACTTCCCTATACTCTATGTAACATTTGAGAGAAACTGCCAGTTTTTGGGACATCCTCTATAGTTATCCTCTATTATACATCATAATCGTGTCGCCATCATTATTATCATTGTTATCATTGTTAAACAATGGAAGTTTGTGAAATCTTATAGTGAAGTTAATAATCTAGAATAAATCAAGCAAAGTTCAGTGGGAAATTTCACAGTAAAATTATGCAAACTTCCGCATTGCATCAGTATTACTACTATCACTATTCTTATTATTGTTGTTGCATTATTGTGTTACCATGACAATTTCTTTTTGTTAATTTAGTTTATTCGCCGAACGAGAAAAATTTTGTTAAATTAAAAGAATTATTACACAAATTTTAACAATAGATCTTTACTGTAAAAAAGTAGAATAAATTCATATCTGTATATGTATATGATATTAGGAGAGAGTCATAAAAAATTATGTAACAAGTCATGAAATTCATTTTTTCATGGAATGTCTACAAACGCGAAATATCCATTAATACACACACACACACGTACATATATACATATATATACTCACACACATGCACACAGACATATATATATATATATATATATATTGCAAGAAATCGATTTATATAAAAAAATTAGAATGATTCCATTAAAAAAAAACTATGTTGACCTTGATATAACCTTGAAAAAACGACTTTAATTAAAATTTAATATTATAAACTTTTTTCTCTCTCAAAACTATCAATTTTGTCGAAAATATTTTTTGTACGATTTTGTCAAGTTTCGAAGAACACTTTGTNTATAAATTGTATTATTATATTTGTTAATGTAGATATATAAGTTGCCTAGACGCGCCGCACCGACGAGATATTAAAGCGATCGTATGATGAATTTTTGTGAGTACGAGTGAGCCCGACGCTCCCGGGGATAATTGGAGAATATTAATATTATTTTAGATCGTTTTCGACGATGAAAATATCTAAAGATGCGCATTGTTAAATTTATAATTTACAATTACGTATATTTTATAGATATGTATGTATAAGGATTCGCATCGATAAAATTCGGTGATTGAAATAATTTTCTTCATTGAGTTGGAAATCGAGTTCAAAAAACCGGAATAGTTCTTAGATGTCTTATTAGACGGTAACCAAATCAAATATTACTTTAATTCGGGTCTCCGATGATTATGAACATTTATGCAGCGATATATATATTATATACAGGTTGTTTCCGAAATAGGTGGTCAAACTTTAAGAGCATATTCTACTCACTATAAAGATGAAAAGAAGTTATGTAAACATGGGTCTGGGAACACTTCTTTTTCAAGTTATAAACATTTTTTATTTATATCGGACAACATGCCTCGCATCGACATTTCATGAATTGTCCTTCTATTCACTTTCTATTAGAAGTAAACAAGAAGTTTTATTTATGGACATCTTAAGACTCATTTATGATACTCCTGTGTTATTGTGGAAGTACTCCGAAATCATATTATTGCTTCATGCGTGGCAAAATATGAAATACTCTGGGAATTTGTGAATGTCTTCGACAATTATGCGACGTCGATGCAAGGCATGCATTAATATGGAAGGAAATCATTTCCAGCAATTTCTATAATGAAATTTTCTTATAGTTTCAAATGTTCTTAAAGTTTGTAAATAAAAAATGTTTATAACTTGGAAAGAAAGCGTTTCCGAACCCATGTTCATATGACTTTTTTTATCCTTGTAGTGAGTAGAATATGCTCTTAAAGTTTGGCCACCTATTTTTGAAACACCTTGTGTGTGTATACAGGGTGACCTTTAGCCGGGCGCACGTCGGTGAGCCGCGCGCCGTGAAGTGTGCGCTGCCGCATACAACCAGGCGCGCGGCTCACCGGTGCGCCCGGCTAAAGATCGGCGCTGATTGGCCAGACTTTACTCAATAATGACTACGTTTACACGTCACCCCTAAACGGGTTTAATAACATAGTAGTTCTAAGGCTGACCAATCACAGTCATTCCATTCTTCAGAGGAATAGCTGTGATTGGCCAGTTTTACAACTAGGTGGCCAACAGAAAATAGAGGTGAAGGAAAACCAAGCATTCATATCATTTCAGTTGGAACCCTGCTAATTATAACCGTTGGTTCATCTAACCGGACTTGGTGAAATTGGCCCTAAGGGTGCCGTGTAACAGAGCTCTCTATTAAGCGTTATAAAAAAAATGATAGAGGACTTTTCGACTCAGTTTGGTCCGCTCTATCTGCACACGAGTATTGTCCCAAATGATCTGGGACACCTTGTATATATATACATATTTTTATGAAACCGCATTTTTTTATTTAAATGTATTTATTTATTATCCCAGTCAGCCACGTCTGTTCTAACAGATATTGCCAAGTGCTTGCTACAAATTTGGTACAAGAGTTGTTGTTACCGATTAAGTTGGCAGATTGCCGGCAAGAACCAAGCAAACTTTATGTTAACATAACTAGACAGCAAATTGGCGGCAGAAACCGAGCAAAGCTTGCTGACATGACTGATATCAGATTGTCGGCAAAAACTGAGCAAGATCTGGAGTGCGCAATCTGATGGCAAATTGGCAGCAAAAACCGAACAGAATCTGCAGCTCATTACAAAGTATTATAAAATAGTTCAATCGCTTATCGCTCTGCGGCGCGTTATTCATTATCTATACCCGTATTCAAATTCTTGTCATGAGTGTATATAAAGCCTGCAAAAGGGGGCTCCACTTCCGGAAGATATAACCTAACCCAAACCTATTTCTGATTTAAAACTAAAATTTGGTTTGGGTTAGGTTATATCTTCCGGAAGTGGAGTCCTCCCGTAGGGGGGGGGGGGGGGCGGAACCCACTGTGTGCACGCATATACTTTACAAAACAAAGCGAAGTTCGCCCCACAATTGTTGTGTGGATGGGAAAGTATATGCGTGGACGCAGTGGGCTCCATTATAAAAAAACTAGACACATAGGTTTGCGTTGAACCTCGCTTTGCGTGGAAAGTAAAAAAACCCAAAGAGCTTTGTCTCTAGAAATGTAAAGAAACACTTTTTTCACGTCTGATCTACATAAATACAATGTAAACAACCTTTATTTTTCTTTATTTTATAATAGAAAAATCATTAAAATTGTGAAATCATAACTTTAAATATCTCAGAAACTATAAGAGACCGCCGGTTAAGTTATAAAGAAAAGTTACTCAGGGTCATGTCCTTGACAACATATGTCAAGGTCAAAGTCATCGGTGAGGTGTAACCTAATATGTATATTTACCGCTCGGTTTTTGCCGTCAATTTGCTGTCAGGTTATGTCAGCAAGCTTTGTCACCAAAACACAAGCTTAATGCGGACACAGATGGCACTGGATTTGTTATCAAGTTTTGAGCGAATTTGATGCCAATTTGTTATCAAATTGCTTACTGAGATATTATTGGTGATTCTCATTTTTTAGCTATAATATTTCCTGGCAGGATGTAAGTGTTCCAAAGTTTCAAATTTTTATTTTTTGGATTTTATTCGAAGTTTTATCAAAGACAGGATGTTTTTATACATTTATACATTCATTATACATTTATTTTCCAGGATATTTGAGATTGAGGAAGTATTACTACGTTAGCGACTGATTTTTTATCAAATTTCCGATGGGAAACAAAATTGACTTTACATTCATCGAAGAATCTGTGATTCCTTATGCTTTGCTACTATGTAGATATATGTATAAAAAAAAATTTGGCTATATATTGTAACATTCAAGTCGGAAAGTAACAAAAACTGGAAGTGCCGAAGTGTTGACATTAGGCGAGTTGATAAAAATGAAAAAAATTGTAAGAAGTATTTTAATTGTAAATTGTCTATAATTCGAGTAGAAAAAAGAACAGAAAGAGAGAGAGAGAGAGAGAGGTGCATATAAACATTAGTATGATTACATAAGCTGCGTTTTCTTTTGAATTTAATTGTGGCATTTTTAAAATAGGGTAAGAACAGTATCGAGAAGTTTTTATTTCAATATTTACGATATCTATATATCATCTCGACAATTCACACAACATTCAAAATCTGGATGATAATTTTTTGCAATTGTAACATGAAACTTGTTTAGATTTCTTGGAATCTCTTGTAACTTGTTATTCTTATCATACTATGAAATACAAATGATTAGCAAATAAATCTTTTCTTCCGATTGATCACAATACACTGAATGAATCTGTATATTTCTTGTTTTTTTTATCTCGTTTATTTTGAAAGAAAATATACAAAAAACCACAAATAAAGAACAAATTGTGCATAGAAAAAGAAAACAGATGATTCTTGTAAGTATGTATAATTTTTAACAAATCATTCCAATTATATTGAAATGATATAATAATAAAAACATTTTGTTATTTTTAGATCTTAATATTGTGAAGAAAATTTGCTTGATGCAATCGCAGATTAACCGTTTGATGAAATTAATGATACAATTCGATTAGAAAACGTGACGTTAATACAAAATAATTTATAAACAAGGTATTATACAAATAATATTATCATTTTATTTCAGTTTTTCATGATTATTTATGATATACTTTAGAATTACAACACTTATATTCTTAAAGAAGTTTTTTGTTTAAGATGACATTTTTAATATTAAAATTAAATATTATCGAAATAGTATAACAAAAACAAAAAAATATTTTTAGATCTGCATTGCAAGGAAAATTTGATTGATGCATCTGCAGAACAATCGTAGTTATAATGATGAAGTTAATGCAAACGTGCTAATCCGACTAGAAAACAAGATATTGAATTCATTGATTAATAAGCAAAGTACAATGCACGTAATTCTATTTTAGTTACAATTATTTTTTTATATATCTTAGAATTATAATATTTATTCTTCAACAATTTTACCGGAATGGTCCCAGCAAACACAGTTATGTAACTATCATATTGTCTAAATATAACGATGAAATATAACATGCTCGTTGTAACATAAACGTTAGTTGTAATTTCCCACTCAAATGACATTAGTTATGTTATTAAAATATTATATAATTGTTACCAAAATAAGTAAAACATTATATAATAGTTATATAAATTGTGGAAAAATAATATAATTATAATATAAAGTATTGAACAGTTATATATAACGCTATTATTTTATTTGTTATGAAATTGTTATATAACACTATCCGTATTTTTGTTATATTTTTTTTACCAAACGCAAATTTTGGAAATTAAAATTAGATTAGTGTGTATATTATCTCTTGAATGTTTATTTCCATTTCTATTGCATTATTGTATTGCAGTATTGTAGTATTGTATTTTCCTATTGCAATATTGTATTTTCATTGTCCTCCATCCTTAAAATATTTTGTATATTAGCTTTTTAGCTTCTTTTACATACACACAACACATGCAACAATTACATGTGTGACTGTGCGATCCGCTCGAATTATGAATTCAGCGGATTGTCGGCGTATCAAAAACGGCGGATTGTCTGTGATTGGTCGCAGAGTTCAATACGCCCGATACGCGCGTATCGCAATACGCGCCAT
This sequence comes from Formica exsecta, assembly GCF_003651465.1. NCBI lineage: Eukaryota > Metazoa > Arthropoda > Insecta > Hymenoptera > Formicidae > Formica > Formica exsecta. Next base: position 71,785 of record NW_021851270.1, on the reverse strand, counting down.
GGGACGGCACCCTTAGGTAACATTTCATGAGCAGTGAAAAGCAGCAGCAGTTTAGAAAGTAACTAGAATCGGTGACGTACTTCCGGCGCGTTTTTTTGGAAAAGCAGAGCTTTCATTGGATATCGCTCATCGCTTATCGCGTCCAGTGTGCGAGGACCATTACACTAATCCGCTGCATGGGTTTGCACCCAAAAGCCCGTATCAGACTACGCATTGAAGATTGAGATTCAAGATTCAAGATTGAAATTAGACCAATCAGAATAAAGAAATTTTAGTCTTTTTTGTTTTGATTGGTCAAATTCCAATCTTTAATCTTCAATTTTCAAATTTCAATGCGTAGTCTGATACGGGCTTTAGAGAGAATTCACACCTTGGCAGAAAAGCAGAAAGCAGAAAAGCAGAGCCCAATCAGAATTCGCGCTAGAAAAGTAGAATGTACTGCTTAGGGTGCCATTACATGGAGCGCGGAAACGCGGATTAGCGTAACGCGGAACGAGAGTGAAACCAATCGCGAGCATTCTGCAGTTTTTGTTACGCTCGCGATTGGTTCCCTTCTCGTTCCGCGTTACGCTAATCCGCGTTTCCGCGCTTTATGTAATGGCACCCTTACTATCAGCGCGTGTTCTGATTGACTTCTGCTTTTCTAGCACGAGTTTTGATTGGCTTCTGCTTTTCTGCCAAGGTGTGAATTCTCCCTTATGGCTCTCGCACACTGGACGCGATGAGCGATAAACGATATCCAATGAGAGCTTCCGAAAAAGCAGAGTTCTCATTGAATATCGCCCATCGCTTATCGCTCATCGCGTCCAGTGTATGAGGGCCATTAAAGAATCCCATTACTGACCACATGATTTCCGATTTTTCTCGTCTTTTCCTTGGCCTTGGCCTTCTCGAAAGTATCATCGTGCTGCGCACATGTACTAAAAAGGTAATCCTTATTTATTTCAATACATTCAGTAATAAACGCTGTATAAAATAATAAATTATTAATTAGCCCACATATTTTTTCCTATATTTTTCATAATATTTTCTATGCATTTGTTAGTTTCCTGTAAAATCAGTGTGACGTCCCGTCATGTTTTAAAACCATATTTTAATTAATAATTAAGTACCGCATGTATTTCTGCATTATGCCTATGGAATACAGAATAATTATTTAACCATTTGCTCTTATTTCTATTATTAATCAATTTCACTAATTGCTTATTGTTCTGGTTTCATATGGTTATTTAACTTAGAAATTAACTATATTTTACTCCTTTTAATAGTAATAATCGATTACGCAAGAAATTACAGATTCCTTGGACCGACTAATCGAAAAACTTTATTTAGAACTAGGCAGCTGCGCAGTAGTAACTTTCTAGAACTGACCGACGGTTACTTTAAGAACGGGCCCGCGATCAAACTTTAATCCTGTACGATTGCAGCTCTGTCTATCGCGACATCGCGGAACTAATCTACTGCTCTGTTTTACTCTTTTGCCTCAATCTCGCACGCACACATATGCATGAAAGCATTTCGAGTGAAAATCTTTTTTACTAGACTAATAAACTTATTTCTATAAGTTCACTAATATTCCTTCATGTTATCCCGAGGCGGGGAGCTATATCTTGTGCACGAACAAACTGCAGAACTTTTATATTAAATAAATATTGTTACGACTTGACGCAAGAAGTCGATAACATCACTGTAATTGTTTAACTTTTCTTTGCTTTGTTATATGAAATATAGCATAGTAAAATGCGCGCAATAATAATTTGTTAAAAACATTTCTCTTACACCCTTTGCTAATAATTATCAACTTTCAATATCATCCAAATTTTAAATATAACATAAAGAACAATAATTTGATGACTTCATGATAACTAATTAAAAACAAATTATTATAAAACGTTTCCATAAAGAGAGCACTACTATACTATATACTATCACTACACTATGAATTAATATGTGCCCATACAGCACTGAAGCTTGCAACAACATTGCTGCAACATTGCAATATTACATATTGCAGTGTAATGTTGCAGAAATATTGCAAAGACATTATTTTACAATATAACTTTAGCAATGTTACAGCAACATTCCGAAAATATTACAAAAAAAGTATTCGATAATCGCTAGTTCATTCGTTTACCGCATTATATAAAGTTTACAAAGAGCGGCTAGTAAGATTAAAGATATAATAAATATTTTTATTAGTTTAAGTTGTGTGTATGATATGACCCCAACACAGGGAACTCAGACATTGGACTAAAAATTCTTTTAATAGTTTCCATTCTTATATAAAATAAAAAATTTGATAATAATTTTCTAATATGCAAGATACTTCAGATTTTAATAAATAAATTTTAAGATTATATAAAGACAAGAGAGATGTGAAAAAACTCGTTGTATGCGTAAATCCAGCACGATCTTTTTGCATCCGGATATCTGAATATTTCGGATACAAAGATATTGTAAATTTACACAATTGCAAATTCAGTTTTTTCTTATTTGTTTTAAATATTCTCTGTTACTGAAGAAAGTCGAATGTGCACCGAAAAATGTACATTTTATAATTTTGTTATTATAATACAGAAAATCTATATACACACTAGATCCTGACTCTTATACGCCTAATCTCTTATTATTTTTTTCATATGTAAGGATATTATTGTCGATAAATATACATAAAGTATTATTGCATATATATTATATTGCTATGTTGCTGCAATATTATATTGCAATATTTCTGTAGGCGGACATTTTATTGTTGCTGCAATATCATAACAACATTGCAGCAATATTTTGCAATGTTTCTGCAATGTTGCAACCTTGCAGAAAAATGTTGCTGCAATGTTGTTACAATCTTACGGTGCTGTATGGGTGATGAAATCTTAAAAAGCTAAAAGTACACACATAGACAACTCTTAACATTAGATTATATAGATTAGATAATTTTAATCATTAGATTAGATAATAAAATTAAATGTACCTGTACTCAAGATTCGATGTTTCATTTCTCGGGTGGAGATTCATCATAATTGGAATTTCTCCCAAAGAACATCGCAGATACTGTGTTAAATTATGATGATGACGTACATCGAGTTTTATAAAGATATGTTCACCCAGTTGACTTGTACAAGTTAATTTTCCCAAACATCCGTCGCGACAACTTATGTTATATATATTGGTGACCAGAATCCCAACGCTTCTTGCAGCGCTCTAAATTCTTTTTTGGAGATGATGGTGTGATTCGGTGCTATTGTAGAATGGTTAGATGGTTTGTTCGCCACACGTACAACATTTTTCAATATTGCGTTTGCTCGGGTTTGTTTGCAATATTTGTTTAATCAAGTTGGCGATGTTATTTTCCGCGTCGATTGTATACGAGAGGATCTTATTTGTGATGTGTTCCTGATTTGTGATTCTTTGTGTTTTTGGTATACAACAATCGATTAAAATTTGTGCTCTTTGAGCCAACAAATTCTTTGATACGCCATTTGTAATAAAATTGTACACAAAATTTAGCGTACAATTTGTTGCTTTCTGCAAAAATCGGTGATATTCAACGTTATCGATCCCTGCTGTCACTAGTATTTGGACAATGGAATCGAATGAGCAGGTATTCTGTTTCTGTTTCAGTATTCTGTTTGTTCTTTATCAATACATAAAAATCTCAGCACTACTTAAATCCAGTGTGTTTCTTCAGATTTAGCTATCAAAAAAATGTTTATATTTGCTTTAAACTTATGTTTACTACCGAGTCTTGGCTTTCAATTTAGCAGATTTTAAAACAGAAAACTGAAACCTTTATTAAAACATGAGATTTTTGTCAAACTCCCAAATGATTATTGTTAAGAATAATAAAAAAATATTCAGTATCAACTCAGTGCCGCTGACCTTTTAATGTCTGTTTAAAAAATTAGTAATTTAGTACAAATAGCAAATAAATGTAAATAAACTACTACTACGTAAGAAATCTAAATAATAATGTTTGTCGCTACATTTTAAATATTTATCTTAATTAATTTTGAATTTAAGGTGATTTATATACTTAAATGAATAAATTGTTTAATGCTTAACCGACTAAAAAATAATAGATTTTTTTGCGATCAATGTTTTTAACAGTTTTTAATGTAAATAATGGTTAAATATACTAAATATACTAAATATGGTTCTTAGCTTTTATTTAAGAAACGGCGATTTAACAAACGTTCTAATTAGTATATTCGTGACCAACAAACAATTTTGTGTCGATTGACCTTCTGCAAAACTTAAATAAAATTGAAATTAAAAACTGAGGGCTAACTTCACGGTTATTTTTAATTTTTGTTTTGCAGCCAGAGGCTGAGCTAACAAACGTTTTAGTTAATCTAACAATCACCTACAAACGACTTACAAACGATCTAAAAAAAAAAATCAAAAAATCAAAATCGGGGGGCCAAGTTCACGGAGCTAGCATTCATATCATTTCAGTTGGAACCCTGCTAATTTTAACTGTCGGTTCATCTAACCGGACTTCGTGAAATTGGCCCTAAGGCCCGATTAAAGGGAAAGTTGTCACGCATGCGCGTTAATCGTATTGTAGCATATATATATATATATAT
>NW_021851270.1:60091-64384 GCF_003651465.1 Formica exsecta | reverse complement strand
AATTCAGATATTGGATTGTTTAGAAAATATTACACGGTTCAAACCCGAAAGCCAAACCTAATATTTATGTAGACTACGAAAGTCTCAAATATCAAAAAACGTAAACTATTTTCAGTATTACATTTTCAGTACTGGCAATAAATAACAGGACGCAATTTTCAGAATTTGCTCCCTGAAACGTACGAAAAATATCCCTAACATATCCCATAGAAATCCTTAGGATGTTCCACAGGATCTCCCTGGATTCTCCAGAGGCTAATATTGGGCTATCATTTACTCTTCCTCAGGACATCCAAAGGAGATCCGAGGATTAAAATACGATATCCTCAGGATATCGTACATGTATGTCCTGGATGCCCTTTGGACATCCTAAGGACATCCTTGTGCTGTCTGGGCAATATTTGTTTAATCAAGTTGGCGATGTTATTTTCCGCGTCGATTGTATACGAGAGGATCTTATTTGTGATGTGTTCCTGATTTGTGATTCTTTGTGTTTTTGGTATACAACAATCGATTAAAATTTGTGCTCTTTGAGCCAACAAATTCTTTGATACGCCATTTGTAATAAAATTGTACACAAAATTTAGCGTACGATTTGTTGCTTTCTGCAAAAATCGGTGATATTCATCGTTATCGATCCCTGCTGTCACTAGTATTTGGACAATGGAATCGAATGAGCAGGTATTCTGTTTCTGTTTCAGTATTCTGTTTGTTCTTTATCAATACATAAAAATCTCAGCACTATACTTAAATCCAGTGTAAGTTTCTTCAGATTTAGCTATCAAAAAAATGTTTATATTTGCTTTAAACTTATGTTTACTACCGAGTCTTGGCTTTCAATTTAGCAGATTTTAAAACAGAAAACTGAAACCTTTATTAAAACATGAGATTTTTGTCAAACTCCCAAATGATTATTGTTAAGTATAATAAAAAAATATTCAGTATCAACTCAGTGCCGCTGACCTTTTACTGTCTGTTTAAAAAATTAGTAATTTAGTACAAATAGCAAATAAATGTAAATAAACTACTACTACGTAAGAAATCTAAATAATAATGTTTGTCGCTACATTTTAAATATTTATCTTAATTAATTTTGAATTTAAGATGATTTATATACTTAAATGAATAAATTGTTTAATGCTTAACCGACTAAAAAATAATAGATTTTTTTGCGATCAATGTTTTTAACAGTTTTTAATGTAAATAATGGTTAAATATACTAAATATACTAAATATGGTTCTTAGCTTTTATTTAAGAAACGGCGATTTAACAAACGTTCTAATTAGTATATTCGTGACCAACAAACAATTTTGTGTCGATTGACCTTCTGCAAAACTTAAATAAAATTGAAATTAAAAACTGAGGGCTAACTTCACGGTTATTTTTAATTTTTGTTTTGCAGCCAGAGGCTGAGCTAACAAACGTTTTAGTTAATCTAACAATCACCTACAAACGACTTACAAACGATCTAAAAAAAAAAATCAAAAAATCAAAATCGGGGGGCCAAGTTCACGGAGCTAGCATTCATATCATTTCAGTTGGAACCCTGCTAATTTTAACTGTCGGTTCATCTAACCGGACTTCGTGAAATTGGCCCTAAGGCCCGATTAAAGGGAAAGTTGTCACGCATGCGCGTTAATCGTATTGTAGCATATATATATATATATATGGACGTCTTCAAAATTACGTTTTTGGCTAGTCTAAGAAATGAGGTCTTTTAAACGTCAATTATTAGTCTCCGACATTATAGATCAAAAATAGACGTCATTATGTCATCTTTTGACATTACTCTGTTACTTGGGCTGTTATATACATTACATATATTACTCCCACCCCAGTAAGCAATATGCTATCAAAAGAAATTCATAAAGTACTCAAGTTTAAGAGTCGGACTTCCGAAAACATCATCAAAATGATAATATTATGATATCAATAAGTCCTCTAATGCGTTGATTTTAGAGGAAAGAAAGACATCATATAATTGACATCTAAAAGAATTCCACAATCTGACTTCTTTTAAATATCAAAAAATGTCACCGTTAAGAACCGTTCTATTTGTAGTATTATATTTTTGGGCGAGTTTTTTAATTTATCGATTGATCAATCGCATGATGCGCAAGTACAGCAAATCCTGTATTTGCTACATTTGTGCATCATGCGATTGATCAATCGATGAATTAAGAAACGCCCTTTACATTTTTTAAAGACATAACCCAACTTCTTAGGTTGGATATAGAAATAAGTTTAATTAAGTCTTTAAAAAGTCCTCTTAAAGAGCTCATCCTCTCAATAATGCTCACTGGGACGTTACATAGCAGTTATATTCTGGTGTTATATTGCATAAATAAGAGACAGTTATATAATCCCAATATAAATAAGGCATAACAACTGTTACATTACATGTTATTCCCATGTTATATAGCAGTTATATTCTGTGTTTGCTGGGTACGTTACAATTTTGTTTGTGCGTTGACTGAAGTTTAATGTTACATATGAATTTAGGTTTACAATCAGTACTTAACGTAACGTAACGTGTTATGGAGAAGCTTGTGCGGTGGCCCTTAAACTTCGGTTAAAGTACGTTGTGGAACTGGGCCTAAGTGGTCATTTTGTGACCAAAATTTACCGTCATTATGACATCAGTTTGCTACCTAAAATATGTTTCAGAAATATTTCAGTAATATTACCGAAATATTGCTGAAATCTTTTAGCATGGTTGCATTTGAAATGATTGCGGACATTGAAACATTGCAGAAATGTTGCAGAAACAGTCGTGAAATATTTCTGTAATATTGTTGAAAGGTGTAATATTTCAAATGGAATTGCAGCAATGTATCAGAAATATTACATGCCAAGTGGGTTCTTGGATGACATACACAGTTTCAATATATGACTTAACCTTCTTTTATATAACCTTAGTTCCGTGCTCCTTGCGTTCTCTCTCGCTCGCATGTAACGTAGCGAAAGAGTACGTTATGCTACATGCGAGCAAGAGAGAACGCAAAGAGCACGGAACAGAGTATGTCCTTTTCTACGTGCACCTTGGCCCCCTCTCCACAACATTTGGTTTAGGGCCGATATTCATAGTCCGTTCTTATATCCAAGATCGTCTTAAGTGTGGTCTTGAGCTTAGAACATATATAAATGGAAGGGGAATGCCTTTGTTTCCCGATAGAAAAACATGTCGGAAGAAAGTAAGAAAGAAAATCATAGTTGCCTCTCTCTTGTGAGTAACTCTGCTCAAAAGTGCGCATGCACGGCCATGTGTGTGTACACAAAAGCACAGATTAATAGACAGATAGCCAAAGGCCCGGATGAAGACGAGACTAGCATTTCTCACTGGTTTCAGCGCCATAACGTAGTAGTGGCCAAAGCAGTAATTACGTTCCCAGCATAGGGAACTTTAGTAACTTACTGAGGACATCTCGAAGTGATAATGGTGGGAATAAACATTACACATAACCTCAACCTGTCATATATCAAAGTGTCAATAATTAGTATTGTGAGAGAGAAAGCTTCTCTATGGTGTTATTTATTAATGTTTCACTTTTTATTTTATTAGTGTTTCACTTTCTATCTGGCTTTGCATTTTATTAATCGACCATTTTCGGCAGGGGAACGAGATGAGCATTGAGAATGAGCAAAACGAATATATGAATGCAGGTAAGACAATATAGGAATAACACAATCACAGAAGCAAGCAAGAAGAAAATAGCAACATCCAAAGAGACTCGAAGATCGAGCCTTTGCCGTCCTTTTTCTTACTTGCTCTTATTATTGTCTCGCTCGCTTCTGATAATAAGACAATAATAAGAGTGAGCGAGACAATCACAGGAGTGAGCGAAAGAGGAATAGCAGCATTCATAAAAGCTCGATCTTGATCCTCGAATCTTCTTTGCACGTTGCTATTCTCCTCTCGCTCACTCTTGTCATTGTCTCGCTCACTCTTATCATTATCTCAGGAGCGAGCGAGACAATAAGAGGCAAACCTCTCACATTTCATTCGTCTCATGATGAATTAGCCTGGACTCGCACCAGGGGCAAAGTCTGTTGATAAAATCAAAGGAATTTAGCCTGGACTCGAACCAGGGGCAAAGTCTTTTGGTAAAGTCAACGGAGTTTAGCACAGACTCAAACCAGGGGCAAAATGAGTCGGTAAGGGGCAAAGTGTGTTGCACGGAAATGCCGGTCTCGCCTTCATCCGGGCCTTTGGCTATCTGTCTATTAATCTGTGGCTACGTCCACTTTTCGATACTGTCGGTCTCGGTTCATGTCCGTGCTACATCCACTTT
>NW_021851270.1:51738-56580 GCF_003651465.1 Formica exsecta | reverse complement strand
TGATTTGGGCGATTTGGGCTTTATGTAATGTTTTAAGATGCTAATACGGCTCTGTGATTGGTTTAGGACATCTTAAGATTGTGCTTAAAGCACTAGCGGCTTGGCTGAGGCAATCGCAATCGCAGCCGCAAGCCGCTAGTGTGATTTGGGCTTTATGTAATGTTTTAAGATGCTAATACGGCTCTGTGATTGGTTTAGGACATCTTAAGATTGTGCTTAAAGCCCGAATCACACTAGCGGCTCGCGGCCGCGATTGCGATTGCCTCAGTCAATCAGAAAGCATCAATTGCAAGTATGATCGGAGCGTAGCAAATCGCAATCACAAACACAATCGCAGTCGCGGCCGCAAACCGCTAATGTGATTTGGGCTTAAGACGGTCTTAAATATAAAAACTGACTATGAATACCGGCCTATATATCTATGGCCGGTATTCATAGTCAGTTCTTATTTCAAGACCGTCTTAAGGCCGGTATTCATAGTCAGTTCTTATTTCAAGACCGTCTTAAGGCCGGTATTCATAGTCAGTTCTTATTTCAAGACCGTCTTAAGGCCGGTATTCATAGTCAGTTCTTATTTCAAGACCGTCTTAAGGCCGGTATTCATAGTCAGTTCTTATTTCAAGACCGTCTTAAGGCCGGTATTCATAGTCAGTTCTTATTTCAAGACCGTCTTAAGGCCGGTATTCATAGTCAGTTCTTATTTCAAGACCGTCTTAAGGCCGGTATTCATAGTCAGTTCTTATTTCAAGACCGTCTTAAGGCCGGTATTCATAGTCAGTTCTTATTTCATTAAGATGCTAATACGGCTCTGTGATTGGTTTAGGACATCTTAAGATTGTGCTTAAGACGGTCTTAAATATAAGAACTGACTATGAATACCGGCTATAGACTGGATTGAGTATTGCAAGCATAGACATAGGCTATATATCTATGGCCGGTATTCATAGTCAGTTCTTATTTCAAGACCGTCTTAAGTAATGTCTTAAGATGCTAATATGTCTATGTGATTGGTTTAGGACATCTTAAGATTGTGCTTAAGACAATCTTAAATATAAGAACTGACTATGAATACCGGCCTATGATCTAGACCTAGACCATAGACATAGTATATCTAGACCGAGTGTTGAGGATTGGGGGCCATGGTGCACGTAGAAAAGAACATACTTCTTCTTCTTCTTTCTTTTATGGCTGGTTGGGCATTAGTCGCCCATACACCATTGTTTCTTACGGGTTTGTAGAATATAAGCAAAACTCCTCTAAGAGAGGAGGGAGTCCAAAAAAAGGTCCAGACAAAGGACATACGCAGCACGCAAAAACACGTCCGAACCCGACACGTTGTCAGTCGGAACTTAAAAAAAAGAAAAGGACATACTCTGTTCCGTGCTCCTTGCGTTCTCTCTCACTCGCATGTAGCATAGCGAAAAGCCCGTGTCACACTACGCATTGCGGACTCGAATCGGATTTGGAGTACGGACTGCGAATCGTCATCCATCCAATCAGAGCGAAGTAGCCAAGGATCTGATTGGATGATTGACGATTAGCAGTCCGTAATCCAAATCCGATCTGCGTCCGCAATGCGTAGTGTGATACGGGCTTTACGGGGATGTTCAGTCTATTATATAAGTCTAGGGAACAAACCTTGGTATCGATTCTATAATTTTAGTAAGAGTGAAAATTACAAAAATGAACAAATTTACTAGGTTTGGACCAATGAAATTATAAATTTTTTAGTAAATTCGCTCATTTTTGTATTTTTCACCTTCACCGTAGAAAAGAACATACTTCTTCTTCTTCTTTCTTTTATGGCTGGTTGGGCATTAGTCGCCCATACACCATTGTTTCTTACGGGTTTGTAGAATATAAGCAAAACTCCTCTAAGAGAGGAGGGAGTCCAAAAAAAGGTCCAGACAAAGAACATACGCAGCACGCAAAAACACGTCCGAACCCGACACGTTGTCAGTCGGAACTTAAAAAAAAGAAAAGGACATACTCTGTTCCGTGCTTAGAACATATATAAATGGAAGGGGAATGCCTTTGTTTCCCGATAGAAAAACATGTCGGAAGGAAGTGAGAAAGAAAATCATAGTTGCCTTTCTCTTGTGAGTAACTGCTCAAAAATGCGCACGCACGGTTTACAGGTTTGGCCCAATGAAAAATAAGGTTACATTAGTCACAATGTGTGTGTACACAAAAGTATGTATATCTACAGACACGATGCTTGTATGTGTAGTTACTCATAAGAGAGAGGCAACTACGATTTTCTTTCTCACTTCCTTCCGACACTTTTCAGCCTGCTATTCCCTTTCCATTTATATATGTTCTAAGGTTCCGTGCTCCTTGCGTTCTCTCTCGCGACTCTTTCGTTACGCTATATGCGAGCGAGAGAGAACGCAAGGGGCACGGAACAGAGTATGTCCTTTTCTACGTGTATCTTTACCCCTACTCCTTAAATAAAGGCAAACGCTTGGTCTAGATATACTATGTCTATGATCTAGACCGAGCGTTTGCCTTTATTTAAGGAGTAGGAGTAAAGATGCTTGTAGAAACAGACATACTTTGTTTCGTGCCCCTTGCGTTTTCTCTTGCTCGCACGTAACATAGCGTTCTCTTTCGCTATGCTACGTGCGAACGAGAGAGAATGCAAGGAGCACGGAACAGAGTATGTCCTTTTCTACGTGCACCTTGGCCCCCCACTCCTCAACACTCGGTCTAGATATACTATGTCTATCGTAGGAACCAAACTCCGGCATACTGAAAACAGCGGATCATCTGTGATTGGTCGCAGAGTTCAATACGCTCGATACGCGCGTATCACAATCATAGACATATAGGCCTTTGTTCCGATTCTTCACCCGATGGGTGATAGTCGGGTGAGCGGGTGATGGGCGGAGTTTAACGAAAAGTGTCTGAGAGGATAATGGAATCAGAACGCACTCCGTAGGAATCTGAAGTCTCCAAACGGCGTTGGCATCTTGGTAAAGCCCGAATCACACTAGCGGCTCGCGGCTGCGATTGCGATTGCCTCAGCCAATCAGAAAGTACCAATTGCAAGTATGATTGGAGCGTAGCAAATCACAATCACAAATGCAATCGCAATCGCAGCCGCGAGCCGCTAGTGTGATTCGGGCTTAATGCGTAATCGCCCTATCTAGTTAGAAATTAATCAATGGTTGAGTTATCAAAGGAAAACGGGAAAAAGAAAGAAAATTATTGTGCGTTGTAACTATAAATGTTTTCATACTATCACTATTCGACTTAAAAGCCGGTATTAGACATGAGATTATACACAATTTTCAATGCATCTGATGTCCGATTCTGACTTACAATATTACTAGATTTTTCAATATTGCCCGTTCCGTTTTTAGTAGTTTCTAGCGGAATAAGTTTTGCAGATCGCACAATGTATATACACATCTATACATTTACACATGTAATAAAAACTAACTTAAAAATTTTCCTTTATCTCTCAAAAATGAATAATAACTTGTAATAATTAATAATTTATTTCTGTTTCTGTACTGACCACATTGCTCTACGCTGCCAATTTAACAAAGTATGTGTGTACATACATACAGTTCCGTCATTTTCGTTACATGGATTTCAAGTCCCTACATCCCCATGGAGCGGAATAAGCGTAAGCAGAACGAGCAGAACATCTCTAAAATGACTTTTAAATATTGTTTTTATTGGTCGTTTTTTATTATCGTGTACATAAATATTGAAATGAATGCGTTCTTATTGGAAATATTGATTAAAAATGTTAAAAAAGTTAAATATGTTTTAATGCGGTTTTAACCCTTTTGAAATAATGACTCGTGATTGGTTGCGCATTGGTCCGCGGTGCACTCATTACGCTCCATGGGGATGTAAGGACTTGGAATCCATGTTGCAAAAACTGCGGAACGCTCGTGATTGGTTCCGCTCTCGTTCCGCGTTAGGGTGCATCCCGATGGAGAAAGAATAGCGGAACGGAACAGTAACGGAAAAGAAACCAGATGGAAGGTAACCAATCAGAATGATTCCGTTTCAATTCCGTTCCGCTTTTTAATCAGTGGGTTTCCCATGGCACGGAACCATTACGGAACGGAAAAATTTCTAACCTCATCCATATAAAAAATTCGCGAAGTGTCTACCCAGATTCATTTTGCAACGTACGCTTTTGGCCACAACGAAGTAAATAAAAAGCAATGTCGTCATCGGTACGTTATTATTATATGTAAAAATATTATTTTATATTTAACGTGACGCACACTTATAAAATAGATTAGGTTAAATTATTCTTATTACAAATTTAAAAAATAGATACAATTGTATGTGGTATATTTTATTGATTAGGAGAAATTCAAATGTGGATATTGCGGCTGGATTGTTTGGCGTGATGAAAATGGATGCGCTTTTTCAAAAATCTCCGTGTACGTTGGCCCCTTTCTCTCCTTTCCCTTTCCCCGTACCCTTCCAAAAACTTTTATATTTCTTCATATGACGCGAGCTTTATCCTGATGGGGAGCTGAATGAGGGTCGAAGGTCTCTCCCTCTGGATCTCCCGAAGAGGAGCATAAATCATGTTCCCGTGAAAAAGCAGTCGAGACGACGACAAAAAAGAGGTAGGCTAAGGAAGAGAGGGAGCAAGGGAGAGAAAGATGAAAATGCGCGTCATTCGTGCGTGTAAAATTCATCGCAAAACGAAGCGACGAAAAAAAGAGACTGCTAGAAGAAAAAGCAACCCTCTCGAGTATCATTCACGTAAATACCGTTATCGCGAACGTATTTAAATACACACATATATATACATATATATATACATATATCGCTCGCGCGCGCGCGAAGAAACCAGCCTCTTTC
>NW_021851270.1:36981-44208 GCF_003651465.1 Formica exsecta | reverse complement strand
TTTGAGATTTGGTCATGAGAATTATATAAAGCTTGCAAAGAGCAACTGGCAGAAAATTAAAAATGTAATTATTTTCTATCGGTTCAATTTCTGATGCAATCTCAACATAGGGAATTCAGATATTGGATTTTGTTTAGAAAATATTACACGGCTCAAACCCGAAAGGCAAAAACCTAATATTCATGTACAGCACAAAAGCTTCAAATATCAAAGAACGTGAACTATTTTTAGTATTAGATTTTTAGTATTGACAGTTTAGTATTGGCAAATAACAGAATGCAATCTTAATTTATATTTCAATTTCAGGGTACCGATCGTGTAACTTTTTTCCTAGGGCGGAAACATGAAAAGTGAAAAATATTAGCATTGAAATCAATGGTAAAATTTTTCATTTTTCACTTTTCCGCCCTAGGAGAAAAGTTACATGATCGATATCCTAGGCTGTGTTCCGATTCCCCACCCGGGTGCACCCAGACACCCAGAGAGCGTTCAGATTCCTCCCAAGTGCTCTCGCCGGACTCTCAAGTGAGACGTTCAAATTGTCACTCTATTCACCCGGGAGAGCGTAAAAACCACCTGGCTCTGTGAGCCGGGTGGTTTGTGAGTGAAGATGAGTGGCAATAAGTGCGGGCAATATTGAAAAATCTAGTAATATTGTAAGTCAGAATCGGACATCAGATGCATTGAAAATTGTGTATAATCTCATGTCTAATACCGGCTTTATGTATGCTATAAACCATGATGTAATATTGGCCGTTTTCTGATATTCGCTGCCAGTACTGAAAATCTATAGTGTATGTCATATACACTATAGCATACATAAAGCCGGTATTAGACATGAGATTATACACAATTTTCAATGCATCTGATGTCCGATTCTGACTTACAATATTACTAGATTTTTCAATATTGCCCGTTCCGTTTTTAGTAGTTTCTAGCGGAATAAGTTTTGCAGATCGCACAATGTATATACACATCTATACATTTACACATGTAATAAAAACTAACTTAAAAATTTTCCTTTATCTCTCAAAAATGAATAATAACTTGTAATAATTAATAATTTATCTCTGTTTCTGTACTGACCACATTGCTCTACGCTGCCAATTTAACAAAGTATATGTGTACATACATACAGTTCCGTCATTTTCGTTACATGGATTTCAAGTCCCCATGGAGCCATGGAGCGGAATAAGCGTAAGCAGAACGAGCAGAACATCTCTAAAATGACTTTTAAATATTGTTTTTATTGGTCGTTTTGTGTACATAAGGGGATGTAAGGACTTGGAATCCATGTTGCAAAAACTGCGGAACGCTCGTGATTGGTTCCGCTCTCGTTCCGCGTTAGGGTGCATCCCGATGGAGAAAGAATAGCGGAACGAAACAGTAACGGAAAAGAAACCAGATGGAAGGTAACCAATCAGAATGATTCCGTTTCAATTCCGTTCCGCTTTTTAATCAGTGGGTTTCCCATGGCACGGAACCATTACGGAACGGAAAAATTTCTAACCTCATCCATATAAAAAATTCGCGACGTGTCTACCCAGATTCATTTTGCAACGTACGCTTTCGGCCACAACGAAGTAAATAAAAAGCAATGTCATTGTACGTTATTATTATATGTAAAAATATTATTTTATATTTAACGTGACGCACACTTATAAAATAGATTAGGTTAAATTATTCTTATTACAAATTTAAAAAATAGATACAATTGTATGTGGTATATTTTATTGATTAGGAGAAATTCAAATGTGGATATTGCGGCTGGATTGTTTGGCGTGATGAAAATGGATGCGCTTTTTCAAAAATCTCCGTGTACGTTGGCCCCTTTCTCTCCTTTCCCTTTCCCCGTACCCTTCCAAAAACTTTTATATTTCTTCATATGACGCGAGCTTTATCCTGATGGGGAGCTGAATGAGGGTCGAAGGTCTCTCCCTCTGGATCTCCCGAAGAGGAGCATAAATCATGTTCCCGTGAAAAAGCAGTCGAGACGACGACAAAAAAGAGGTAGGCTAAGGAAGAGAGGGAGCAAGGGAGAGAAAGATGAAAATGCGCGTCATTCGTGCGTGTAAAATTCATCGCAAAACGAAGCGACGAAAAAAAGAGACTGCTAGAAGAAAAAGCAACCCTCTCGAGTATCATTCACGTAAATACCGTTATCGCGAACGTATTTAAATACACACATATACATACATATATATATACATATATCGCTCGCGCGCGCGCGAAGAACCCAGCCTCTTTCTCGGAACATCCCAACGGACATGTTGCCATGGGGAACCCACTGATTAAAAAGCGGAACGGAATTGAAACGGAATCATTCTGATTGGTTACCTTCCATCTGGTTTCTTTTCCGTTACTATTCCATTCCGCTATTCTTTCTCCATCGGGATGCACCCTTACGCTATTCTGCTGCATGGGTTCGCACCTTAAGGCCTAAGGGCCAATTTGATTTTAAAGACCGTATCAGATTACGCATTAAAGATTGTAGATTGAAGATTAAAGATTGGAATTTGACTAATCACACACACACACACAGAACAAAAGGGACTAAAATTTCTTTATTCTGATTGGTCAAATTTCAATCTTGAATCTTGAATCACAATCTTCAATGCGTATTCTGATACGGGCTTTAAGACTGTATCAGACTACGCAGTGAAGATTGAAATTGAATATTGAAGATTGAAATTTGACCAATCAGGACAATGAAATTTTAGTCCCTTTTGTTCTGATTAGTCAAATTCCAATCTTCAATCTTCAATCTCAATCTTCAATGCGTAGTCTGATACGAACTTAAGGCTCTGCGCAAAATATAGAAAATACTAGGAATAGGAATAAAATATTAAATATCAAAAGGAGCAATTTGGAATTATTTTACTTCAAACAAGGAAACAAAATGGATTAATTATTTCTAATTTTTATTTTTTTATTTTATTATGCATTAATCCAATCCGTTCCCTTGTTTGAAGTAAAATAATTCCAAATTGCTTTTCCTAATATTTAATATTTTATTTCTATTCCTAATATTTTATTCCTATTTCTAATATTTTATTCCTATTCCTAATTGCTATCCTTTTCTCTATTGTGCGCAGGGCCTAAGGGTACGAACCCATGCAACGGAATAGCGTAAAACCAAACTACGCATTAAAAATTGAAGATTGAAGATTAAAGATTGGAATTTAACTAATCACACACACACACACACACACACAGAACAAAAGGAACTAAAATTTTATTATTTTGATTGGTCAAATTTCAATCTTAAATCTTGAATCTCAATCTTCAATGCGTAATCTGATACGGGCTTAACGCGGAACGAGAGCACGCCCAATCGCGAAAGTTCTGCAGTTTTTGCTACGTGGATTTCAAGTCCCTACATCCCCATGGAGCGTAACGAGCGCACCGCGTACCAATGCGCAACTAATCACGAGTCATTATTTCAAAAGAATTAGGACCCGGGCACATAAAAAACCTTAAGCAGTAAGGCCGGATTCACACCTTGGCAGAAAAGCAGAAAGCAGAAAAGCAGAGGCCAATCAGACCGTCTGGACCAATGAGCATGCTATGTAAATCAATATGGCGATTTTATTTCGATACTCATTGGTCCAGACGGTCTTGTGCTATGCATATGCAGCTATGCCGAACTTAAGCAGTAAGACTTAAGACTTAAGAATTTCAACCATACGGAATTTTCAGCGTAGCTTACGTTTCAATATGGCTGCCTTACTGTTCGACTATGATTGGTCAATTCGCTTACGTCTTAAGTCTTACTGCTTAACTTTTTTTATGTGCCAGGGCCCTTACTGCGTAAAGGCGTAAGAAGATCGACCAATCTCAATCGAGTATTTGGCTCTCCGTAACCCCTCCACTTTTACGGAAAGCCCCATACTCGATGGGGTTGGTCAATTTTCTTACGCTTACGTCTTACGTTCTTACGGAATTTTGTGTGTGATGGCCTTAAGTTTTTTTATGTGCCACGGCATGGCTTCTGCACACTAGAGTCCTATATAATCAGAGAAGCGACAATGGCGTTCCGCTTGCTGATTGGCTGACCACCACGGGCCCGTTCCACTTAACGACCGCAACGCTCACGATATCATTTCATCTTTGTTGTTCACCGAAACTTAAACAAACACAGATAATGCTCGCGAGCGTTGCGGTCGTTAAGTGAAACGCGCCCTATATTGGCGGGTAGTTTGCACGTAGTGAATCCTACGTGCAAACTAATCGCAACCGGCGTACCGTAAGTGAGAAAAAAGTATATTTGTAATGATATTTTCTAAAAAAAAACATTTTCAATATCTCTGAGACATTTTTAAGATATTTTAGATTACACATGGACAGCTGCCCAACATGGCAATCATGGGAAGCATGAAAGGGGTAATGATGTCGCTTCTCTCATTATATAGGACTCTACTGCACACAGGACGCGGAAACGCTTGCCGCGCGGCAAAAAGCGACGCGATAGCCAATCAACTTACAACTTTTCCATTAGAGCGAAAAATTGATTGGCTAACGTGTCGCCTTTTACCGCGCGGCAAGCGTTTCCGCGTCCTGTGTGCAGAAGCCATTAAAACCGCGTTGAAACTTATAGCGTTTTCGAATGAACGGGTTAATCCAACCCGGATCAATTAATCACTATATTTTACTATGAATTCAAGACTTTTATTGGTCGAGACAATGCAATGACATCATTAATTGCTCTCAGAGCGATTAAACATGCTACATTTGAAAACGCTATTATTTAACTTATTTAACATTTTTAATCAATATTTCCATTAAGAACGCATTCATTTCAATATTTGTGTACAGGATAATAAAAAACGATCAATAAAAACAATATTTAAAAGTCATTTTACAGACGTTCTGCTCGTTCTGCTTGCGCTCATTCCGCTCCATGGGGATGTAGGGACTTGAAATCCATGTAACGAAAATGACGGAACTGTATGTATGTACACACATACTTTGTTAAATTGGCAGCGTAGAGCAACGTGGTCAGTACAGAAACAGAGATAAATTATTAATTATTACAAGTTATTATTCATTTTTGAGAGATAAAGGAAAATTTTTAAGTTAGTTTTTACTCCCGACTGCTACCAACCGCAGGTTGGCAAAAAACGGTGGGAGTATGCGTTTTTATTACATGTGTATATGTATAGATGTGTATATACATTATGCGATCTGCAAAACCTATTCCGCTAGAAACTACTATAAACGGAACGAAACAGCGAAACACTCGTAATTGGTTCCGCCCTTGTTTCGCGTTAAGCCCGTATCAGACAACATATTAAAGATTGAAAATTGATCAATCAGGATAAAAAGGACTAAAATTTCTTTGTCCTAATTGGTCAAATTTAAATCTTGATGCATAAGGTTTGTTCGCGTTGCTTGAAATTCCCAAAAAGTTCTGCACTGAAAACGAGATAAATATTATTTGGATGTTGAAGAGAGTGAAAGCAAAGATACTGAATGCAAAAAGTTCAAGCAACGCGAACAAACCTATAATCTGATACGGGCTTTACGTAATTCCGGTGCATGAATTCGCACCCTAAAGGTGCGAACCTATGCAGCGGAATAGCGTAACGCGGAACGAAAGCGGAACCAATCACGAACGTTCCGCAATTTCGTTCCGTTTTCAGTAGTTTCTAGCGGAATAGCTTTCGCAGATCGCGTAATGTACATACACATCTATACATATACACATGGGAGTAAAAGCTAACTTCAAAATTTTCCTTTATCTCTCAAAAATGAGAAATAACTTGTAATAATTAATAATTTACCTTTGTGTAGCGGTTCGCGGCTGCGATTGCGATTGCGTTTGTGATTGTGATTTGCTACGCTCCAATCATACTTGCAATTGGTGCTTTCTGATTGGCTGAGGCAATCGCTATCGCAGCCGCGAGCCGCTAGTGTGATTCGGGCTTTACGCTATTCCGCTGCATGGGTTCGCACCTTTAGGGTGCCATTACATGGAGCGCGAAAACGCGGATTAGCGTAACGCGGAACGAGAATGGAACCAATCGAAAGCATTCTGCAGTTTTCGTTACACTCGCGATTGGTTCCCTTCTCGTTCCGCGTTACGCTAATCCGGTTTCGCGCTTCATGTAATGGCATCCTTAGGGTGCGAACTCATGCAGCGGAATAGCGTAACGCGGAACGAGAGCATGAACAATCGCGAGCGTTCTGCAGTTTTCGCTACGCTCACGATTGGTCCGCTCTTGTTCCGCGTTACGCTTTTCCGCTGCCATGGGTTTGCACCCTTAGGGTGCCGTCCCATGGCGCGTATTGTGATCATAAATATATAGACTGGATTGAGCATTGTGAGATAGACAAACGTGCGCTTGCTGTAGAAAAAGAGGTACTATATGAAAGGCCTATGTTTGTCTCTTTTCCTAGCATCTCATTGGTGATTTTCTATATGGAGGGGATAAAATCACCAATGAGATGCTAAGAAAAGAGACAAAATAGGCCTCCCATATAGTACCTTTCTCTCTACAGCGAGCACGCGTTTTTTGTCTATCGCAACGCTCAGTCCATTCTAGGCTGTGTTTCGATTCCCCATAGCTCGGTTAGATTAACCGACGGTTAAAATTAGCAGGGTGGCCAACAGAAAATAGAGGTAAAGGAAAACCAAGCATTCTTATCATTTCAGTTGGAACCTTGCTAATTTTAACCGTCGGTTAATCTAACCGAGCTTGGTGAAATTGGCCCTATGTCGTATAATCAAAAATTATAGTTCCTACAAACATACCTCTGGTGATTCCATACTTTAGATTATATGTACATATATAACCAAAACACAACTTTTATGCGGGGTCTACAATGCAGTCGTAAGAGCACTAAGCCTTAAGAATTGACTAATCACAGTCGAGTATTCTCTTCATACTTAACTGTGATTGGTCAATTCTTAAGGCTTGGGGCTCTTATGACTGCATTGTAGACCCCGCATTAAGAGCATTCTACAATGGCAGTAACAAGGCTGTAGGAGTAGGAGAGTATACTTTTAAGAGCGATGTAAAGACCGAGAGTAACGAAATAGTTACTCTCTAATAATCTTAAAAGTTTTAAGAGCAAATGGGAATTGCCCATTTCGTTACTCCCCGTCTAAAGCCCGTATCAGACTACGCATTGAAAATTGAGATTGAAGATTGAAGATTGAAATTTGACCAATCAGGACAAAGAAATTTTAGTTCCTTTTATCCTGATTGGTCAAATTTCAATCTT
>NW_021851270.1:34543-36395 GCF_003651465.1 Formica exsecta | reverse complement strand
CGGTCTACAATAGTGATTTAAGCTCTAAGCCTTAAGAAATTGACTAATCACAGTCGAGTATTCTCCTCATACTTGATCGTGATTGGTCAATTTCTTAAGGCTTAGAGCTTAAATCACTATTGTAGACCGACACTTACTGCTTTGCTGTTCAACAGGATGAACTTCAAACAACA
Source organism: Formica exsecta (assembly GCF_003651465.1). Taxonomy (NCBI): domain Eukaryota; kingdom Metazoa; phylum Arthropoda; class Insecta; order Hymenoptera; family Formicidae; genus Formica; species Formica exsecta. Next base: position 36,222 of record NW_021851270.1, on the reverse strand, counting down.
AAAACTTGCGCCGGAAGTACGTCACCGATTCTAGTTACTTTCTAAACTGCTGCTGCTTTTCACTGCTCATTAAATGTTACCTTTAGTCTAGCTAGCTGGCTTGACTACATTACTACTGCTTATTATAAAAAAATGGCGGTGAGAAAACGGTGTCGTACACGTGTACTGCTACAAAAAGATATAACAAAGACGTTGAAGGTTAAGAACAAAATGCGACCTATAGATGCTAAAGCCGAAATTAAAAAGAATGTACTCATCGCGCAAGAAATTAAAATGGCGCGACTATTAGCTAATAATGACAAAAAAATAAGAGATAAAGTGTTAAAAAGATTGAAAAAGTGGTTAACAGTACGATCACAAAGTTCATTTGGTAAGTCACTCTGTTCGCATAATATTTTATTAAATTAAGATTACGTGATTTACATACAAATAGACTTAAATATAAATATTTTATATACATTTTGAAGCTTAATACTATTTTATACTATGCTATATTATAATCTTTACAGCTTTTACAAAAACAGACTTCATGAGCTTGTGGAAAGGTCTGTTTTATTGCATGTGGATGTCTGATAAAATGTTGGTTCAGGAAGAATTAGCTGAGTCACTTAGTAAACTTGTACATTGTTTTGATTCGAAGGATACTATTTTACTTTATACTAGTTGCGCTTTAAAAACACTTGCCATTGAATGGTTTGGCATAGATCAATATAGATTAGATAAATTTTTAATGGTACTTTTGTTATTTTTCTTATGCATCTAATACTTTAGGATATATACAAATAATCTCTCTATATATTTACTTCTATTGTTTTAGTTAATTAGAAGAATTCTTCGTCAAACATTTGTAACCTATAAAGATAAATCATGGGATATTAAATGGGTGACAGAATTGTCACAAATGTTTTTACAACTGTTCTTACATCCAAAAACTGGTTTGGGATTTAATTTGCACATGATAGAAATATATTTACAAGAACTTGCAAAGGTATTCCAAAAATTCAAATAATAAGATTTTCAGTTTCCAATTGTTTTATCTGAGCTTTAATAAAACATTGTTATTTACATAATTATACAGGTTAGCAATGGAAATATACCGGAATGTGTTGTCCATGAATTTATTAAACCATTTGTTATATATTTAATGACAACAGATGATGAACGACAAATGAAACATATCATACAACATGTTTTTAGATATTTAATATTTCAGTCGGATGTAGGTTTAGATTATATGGAGAAATTTGAAGCTTGGAAAAGGGTAAGTATAAAAAAATTATTCTAATGTTTAATATAACATTTTTCTAATACATAGTGTTTTCAAATCTTACAATGATCAATCGATCATTGTAAGATTTGAAAACATTATGGAGTGTTCTAATTCGGAAATTTATAGTAGTTATAGTATTTAAATTAAAAACCATTAAAATTTATGAATCACATTGCTAATATTTTACATATTTAAGCATAGCAAAATAGCTAATAGTGCTAAGAGTACTATTATGAACCAGCTTTATTGATTAGAGGTATTGTAGAAATAAGATTTTCAATAAAGAGTTTTTTTTGTTTATACTCAATACATTTGTACAATATACATAAATAATTTTAATATGATTTTTATCTTAGAATGTTCCAAGAAATTTATCATTAAAAAGATCTAGTAGTTTTTTAAGATATTC
>NW_021851270.1:31511-34288 GCF_003651465.1 Formica exsecta | reverse complement strand
ATGTATAATATCTTATATTTATAATATATGCTTCTATATATATATATATATATATATATCTAAATAGGCTGGTTTTCCTTGCACACATGTGGATAATATGCAAAAAATTGAGATAGACACAGAAGAAAATGTTGGTAATGAAAATGATCAACTTTTGGAAAATGAAATACAAAATAAAAGTGAAAAACATTTAGACCCAAGAGCAGGTAAAGTGGATGTGGAACTACCACAAATACCTTTTAATGCTGCAAAAATTGTTGAAATGCTGTCAGTATATCATTTTCATCCATCATCAAAGGCAAAATCACGAAGACACCTTTCAAGACTTCTTGAAGAGTATGTATATTGTGCTATTTTATCTTAATAATCTATCAAACTTTAATTTTTTTACATGTACTCTGAATTATACTTCTATTGTACAAAAATTACACTTTCAGATTTATGGAATTATCAGAGGGAAGAATGCCTTTTGGAATAAAAAAAGTTAGAAGATCAAATTTAGAGAAACAAGATTCGAGAAAAGAATCGAGAAAGGCTACATTACACCTCATTCAATTTGAGAAAAAATTGTTTTCTGACAATATTAATAAAAAACAAAAACGGAAAAGAAATGGAGAGGCCGTTGCTAGCGATATATCTTCTTGTGATAGCCTAAAAAATGAAGATCATTTAGAGTTGAATTCTATTATAGATATTATTGATTTAGAAAGTGAATCAATTGATTCAACTGTGAATATGATGTCCAATTTGCAAGATACAGATACAGATGCAGATATAGTGCCACTTAAGAAACGAAAGCGTAATTTAACATGTGATAAATTTGATAAAAATGTAATTATCGAAGACAAGGAGAAGCTAAAAACAAAACCTCATAAAAAATTTAATAAAACTAAGAAAATTAAATTGAGCCAGATAAATGATACATTCATGACACATAATAATGTAAAATGTAAACCAAAGAAAATGGTATTTCATGAGAAGCATACGTTCAGTAAAGATCAATACACTGTTATCTCACCAGCTTCAAAGGAAAGAAAATTACTTAAAGAAGCTACGAAACAAAAAAAATCTTTAGTCTTAAAAGAGACGTTAAAAAAAAATGTTTTACATAATGATCAAGGGATGCTGTTCAAAGATGTAAGTACCAATATTCTGATTTTATTTTATAATGGATATTTTTATAGAAATGCATTATGGAAATAATATATAAAACTATTTATTGCTTCATTACAGGAATTATCAACTCAGACAAAAAAACAAACTAATTTAAATAATTCTTTGGAAAAGAAAAAAGTAATCTTTAGTCTCTTTCGAAATACTGCGCAACATACATCGGAATATCTTCAGCAAGTTCGTAAAAGCCCAGCTATCCCCTTTGATGCAAACAAAAAACCGTTAACTAGTGTACTGAAGACAAGTCCTATATCGAGTCCACTCAATCCATTCTACAGAAACAAAATATGAGTTCAGAGAATTCTGATTTTTTAGAAAGTCCCCAACTTGTGTTGAAACCATTGATTTTGAAATTAATTGAATTGTTTAATGATGTAAAATAATAATAACATTCAAAAAATAATACAAGAATTATATTCAAAAAGATTTATTGGTTAGTATTTCTAGTGATATGATTGCAATATTTAGTTAATCGTATCTTTAATATATTGACTACGTTTACACGTCACCCCTAAAGGTGCATTTTCATGAGCCGCTAAAACCGATCGTTTGAGCGACAAAAAAGATCACGTGACGACTTTTGTCGCTGAACTCTACAGCGGTAACTTTTGTACACGAAAAAATATAGAAGCGGCAAAGTTAGAAGTTGAGAGACAGACTTCGCGTTTTTTGTCTTTTATTAACATTTGTAACAGGCCGGTTTCGCAAGGTCGGATTATGCTCGGTCGGGATCAGGGCTCGTGAAAGAGTGAGACACAACGATAGACGCGGGATGTAATTTAGTCTGTTTATTTGCCTCCTTCGGCAGTGGTTAATGTACAGAGATGTTGACCAGAGTTTATATCCCGCGAAGCGGGCGCGCAGCGGTTGACAAGGCGCGAGTAAAGGTCGATTCAGACTATACGGCACGGATCGTAACATACCGGCAACGGCACGCACCGGCACCGGCACGACAAATTAAGGTCGATTCAGACTATACGGCATGGATAGTAACATACCGGCAACGGCACGCACCGGCACCGGCACAACAAATTAAGGTCGATTCAGACTATACGGCATGAATCATCAATTTGCTTCAAACTTTTTGACAAACCAAAACAAGACAAATGTTTGCTACAAAATTGTTGTCAAAATTAAAGCACACCCTGTCGCAAAGCTTTGGCAAAACGTGATTTTAACATTCTTGACTATCTGGGACTAGTGTAGTTTTGTTAATATTACAGTATTATATGATTAATATTGTTACTTATTATTTTTAATTATTTTGTTTAGATCTGTATGTGATCGTTTTGGTGTTGGTAATGCAACTGCTTGGAGAGCAATAAAGAGAGTTGTACATGCTCTCATTAATCTTCGAAAGCAATATATTAAATGGCCAACAGAAGAAGAAGTAATGGAATCTGCTAGAATTTTTGAAGGAAAAGAAGGATTTCCAGTAGTAATTAGCGCGATAGATGGGACACACATAAAAATAGAAGCTCCAAAAGAAAATCAGGAAAGTTATATTGTAACAAACCGCTTTCGCGAGGCGGTGACGGATAACTCGGTCGGGATCCGGGGCTCGTGAAAGGGTATCGAGAGACGAACGAAAGTGATGTTAGGTA
>NW_021851270.1:16063-31242 GCF_003651465.1 Formica exsecta | reverse complement strand
AAGTCGAACATAGCCAAATGAAATATATATATATATATATATATATATATATATATATAATGTGGTTATATTTAATAAATAATCTTAATTGCAGGTTGTATGTAATCATAAAATGGAGTTAATACATTGTTATGTAGGCTATCCTGGTTCCGTACATGACCAAAGAGTATTTCATGTATCAGGGTTACAAGATTTTTGCAATGATCCAACAAAATTTCCAAATACTCACTTAATTGGTGATGCTGCTTATACTATATTAGAAACTTTGCTCGTACCCATAGACATAGTGCACGAAACAGAGTATGTCCTTTTCTACGTGCACCTCGGCTCCCACTCCTCAACACTCGGTCTAGATATACTATGTCTATGATCGTACCATATAAAGATAATGGTCAATTAACAGAAAGAAACAAAAATTTCAATTATTGCTTATCCTCTACAAGAATGGTCGTAGAAAGTTGTATTGGTCTTTTAAAAGCACGATTTAGAATCTTACTTGACAAATTACCGATGAAAAGAACTGATTTAATTCCAAAATACATCATGGCGTGTTGTGTTTTACATAACATTTGTATAATGAGGAACGATATGATTGAAATCCCTTTAATAGTGGAAGATGTAATACAAAATAATGTAGAAAACATAAATATAAATAACTTGTTACATATACAGGGAAAAGAAAAACGTGACAGAATAAAAGATACTCTTTGTATAAAATTATAATAAATAATAATCTCAATAATCTCAATGATGCTATAATAGCAAGAATAAAAATATATTGCTTGTTTCATATTTGTATTATAGTAGCGTTTCATATTTGCAGCAAAGCATATTTATGTTATTTCATGATTTACTCATTATAAATATGATAGCTATATATACAGGGTGTCTCACAACCTCCGTACAATATTTTAATAACGTATTCTAGAGGCAAAATGGAGTAAAAAATTTTAATACAAAAATATCGAGGCTACAATAGTTTTTGAGTTATAAGTGATCAAAGTTTGTCAATAATATTGCGTAGACTTTGCGCCCTCAAGCTCGTAACTACATTTACACACGTACTGATCTGTCATCTGTTATTGCTGACAGATAAAATAAATAAATTAATTTTCAAAAGACCTCCGCGCGATCAAAACAAAAATAAAATTCGTTTCTTAGATGTGTGAAAATATTAAGTTTATATTTCACATAAGAAACAATAAAATCAGCTGTGCAGTAAAAATCGATATTACCTGATTCGTAAAATCAATAATAGATGACAGAGATCAGTACGCGTGTATGTGTAGTTACAGATCTGAGCGCGGGGCTCTACGCGATATCATTGGCAGAGTTTGATCGCTTATAACTCAAAAACTATTGCAGCCTCAAAATTTTTGTATTAGAATTTTTGACTCTGTTTTATCTCTAGAATACACTATTAAAGTATTGTACGGAGGTTGTGAGACACCCTGTATATATAACTAACATATGTATGTAATATGTTTAATTATATAAGATATGGTATAAAATAAATTTGCATTCGTATTATAAGTATTGTTTTTTTTTTATTATATGCTTTACTTTTGGAATAAAACGTTATATTCTATTTTAAAGTCATACATATTCTTGTACACTGACAAACATCCTATTATGTATTTCAACTTTTTTTTACAATATAGTTAGTAATTTTTCTACTTAACTAAAACAATTATAATGGTAATCAAATTTGTACTCTGCTTTAAGATCATACATATGCAATTCAAATTTTTTAGATAATATAGTTTTTATCTTTCTAAACTTAACTAAAAATATTACATATATAGAGAAAAAAAACATCACAGAACAAAAGATACTTTTTGTATAACAACACCTATTAGTGGAAAAAAATAAAACTAAAATATTAACTTATCGATTACAAAAAAATACCTTAAATTTGTTGTAATACTTTATTATTAAGCAAGGTTCAGCTGGTACACGAGTCGCAAGCATAACTGTCGAATAACTAAACATATTTTCGTACATACATATATACATTATATAACGCCCTCTTTGGTTGGTAGTACTATCATTACAGTCGTATATGCGTGGATTACTCTTAGCGCGAAAACACAAAAATAAAACTAAATGACAACACCCTGCTTTAATCCATGCGCATACAAAAATAACATAAACACAAAAAGAAACAAGAACAAAATCCAACACAGATACAGTCAAAAATAAAATAAACATAACATTAGAAACGTTCATACAAATGTTAGATTTAGTCCTTCTGAAAACAAACATAATTGTTTCCTCAGTAACTTTGTCTTTGGTCCATGAAGCGGCTTGGTCAATATATCAGCCACCATTTTGTCCGTAGATAGATACTCCAACTTGATTGCACCCATATCCACAACTTTTCTGCTGTAATGATGTCTCACATCAATATGTTTCGTTCTTGGATGAAACATCTTGTGACTTGCCAACTTTTGAGCCGACTGATTATCATTATGTAAGACAACAGGTACTGATTTGCCATATAATTCATATATTAAGCTGCGTAAGTAAATGCCCTCTTTTGCACCACTTGTTAGTCCGATATACTCAGCTTCAGTGCTTGAAAGAGCAACACACTGCTGCTTCCTGCTCTCCCATGATACTAAATTTTCATTTAATTTAAAGACATATCCAGTATACGATCGTCGGTCTGACACGTCGTTTCCCCAATCGGCGTCTACATATCCGTTGATCACTGGGTCAGATTTTTCTTTATTAGGCTTCTTGAAGAACAGACATTCATTTATGGTCCCTTTTAAATAGCGTAGTACTCGTTTTGCACTCTTCACGTGCTCTTCATCGTAGCATGAATTGAACTGTGACAGGAAACTGACGGCATGTGCAATGTCTGGCCTTGTGTTTATTGCGATATACATCAAACATCCAACTAATGATTGATATGGAAAATCAATTTCACACTTTCTCTTTTGCAGTTTCGACCCTACCTCTAACAGGGTTGTCACAAGCTTGCAGTCCGTCATCCTAAACTTTTCCAACACGTAAGAAATGTAATTACTTTGATCCAGACGAATTTCATTCTTCTCTCTTCTTACTCGTATTCCTAAGACGTGACGAGCATTTCCTAGGTCCTTGACCTTGAATTTATTCGTCAAATTAATCTTGAGTTTCTTCTTTTCTTGACAGTCACTTCCAAAAAGAAAAATGTCGTCTACAAATACAGCCACGATCAATGTACATTTATTCCTTGATTTGATATAAATACAAGGTTCATGATCTGATTGTTTGAAACCAAGCAATTTTAATTCTGCATCAAGTTTTTGGTACCAGGCTCGAGATGATTGTTTCAGGCCATACAAGGACTTGTTCAGCCTACACACTTTATTTTCTTTTCCTGGTGTTAGCATTCCTTCGGGTTGATGCATATACACTTTTTCTCTTAGGTCTCCGTATAAAAAGGCTGTTGTTACATCCCAATGATCTATTTCCCAATCAAATTCTACCGCCATCGAAAACAGGATTCTTAAGGTCGAACTTCTTACCACTGGCGAAAAAGTTTCATAGTAGTCGATCCCATATTTTTGAGTAAAGCCTGTAGCCCCCAGCCGTGTCTTGAACCTTGTCACATTTCCATCGCTGTCTCTTTTTATTTTGAATACCCACTTGTTTTGAATTAACTTCTTTCCAGGGGGTAGGTCTGTCAATGTCCACACGTTGTTCTCTTCTAAGGATGCAAGTTCATCGTGCATGGCCTGCACCCACTTATCCTTATCTTCGCTTGATAATGCCTCAGACACAGATTTAGGTTCCTCGTAACATATGGCACTATATAATATATGATCTGGAGATTCTTTCGCTTTTCTCTCTCGAATTGGATACCGTCGTTCTTGAGGATTTAACTCTTCACTAGTTGTGACTTCATCCTGGAGATCATTATTTTCAGATTCGTTCAAGGACAAATTACTATCAGTTGATTTTATCGATTCGTATAACGTTGACATTGTGTCACTTTCCTCTTCCGAGTTGACATCTATTACGTTATCTTCATTGTTGTTTTCTTCATTGTTGTTCTCGTTCTCTTGATTATGTTCATTCTTATCTTGAAATGTAGTTTCGTCAAACAAAATTTGTACCACCTCGGTCTCGCGCTGCATCTCATTCTTCGAAAAAACTTTTGAATTTGCAGGAAAATTGTTCTCGATGAAAGCAACATCTCTCGCTCGACATAGGTTTCCATCTAAATCCATTAGGCGATAGCCTTTGGTTTCGGTACAATAGCCAACGAAAATCATTCTGCGACACTTTGGATCTAATTTTTGACGCTTTTCTTTTGGTATGTAAACGTAAGCGGAACATCCAAATACTTTAAGATGTCTCAAATCCACCTCCTTTCCAGTCCACATCTGCTCTGGAACTGCTTTGTAAAGCGCTCTCGTTGGTGACCTATTCAGCAAGTAAACTGCAGTGTTAACTGCTTCACACCAGAAGCGTTTATCCAAACCAGCTTCATTTAACAAAGATCTTGCCTTTTCAACGATAGAGCGATTCGCCCGCTCTGCAGTTCCATTCTGCTGGGGCGTGTAAGGCACAGTCTTCTGATGCTTTATTCCATTCTTCTTTAAGAACTCTTTGAAAAACGTACTGCAATATTCACCTCCGTTGTCTGAACGTAGACATTTGATGACTTGACCAATTTCCTTTTCCACCATTGCTTTAAAAACTTCAAAAGTGCTTGCGACTTCAGATTTATTCTTCAAGAAGTAGACAATTATTTTCCTTAAATAGTCGTCTATTAATGTAAGGAAATATCTATATCCTCCAAACGCTATCGTCTCCATAGGCCCACAGATATCTGAATGGATCAATTCGAGCAATGTTGTAGCTCTTGTCCCTTTTTCTTTAAAAGGTGTTCGGCACATTTTTCCAGTGAGGCAGGAAACACATTGCTCACTTTTTTCTTGATCTGAAAAATTCACACCTGTAGCAATCATTTTTATAATATGCATACCTTGTCTATTCAGGTGTCCTAATCTTTTGTGCCAAAGATCTCGTGATTCAAAACGACTTTGTGTATGGTCCGTCATTTTATTCTTCGGTGCAGATTCAGTTGAAAAATAAGCTTCCTGGGACGTCTCCTTACTGCCTTCTTCTGTTTCTAGTTGATAGATTCCTCCAACATTTCTTGCTCTTGCTGCTACGGTACCCGTGACACTGCAGCTCTCCTTGTGGAAAAACTCACATCCTCTTTCCGCTGAAAACAATACGCAGAAACCTTTTTGTACAACGCTGCTCACAGACAGTAAATTTGCAGATAATCCTGGCACATATAGCGCATCCTTTATCTGAGTTACTGTACTATTGGGCAATTGCAAAGGAATTGATCCACTGCCAGCACATTCTATGACTCCATCATTGGCAGTTTTTATAATTTGACCAGTGCCCTTCGCAGAGAAATTTACCATCTTGTTCTTGTCCGGTGTCATGTGTTTGCTGCAGCAGCTATCGACGTACCATTTACCAGGAAAAACATTTACAGATAAAACTGACAAGAATGCCTTTGCTTCTTCTTTTTTTTTATTTCCTGAATTCTGCTGTTCTTTCTTCTTTTTCTCTGGACATTCAGATGCTTTGTGCCCACTCTTATGACAATTAAAACATTTAAACGTAAACTTCTTATTATTTTGTTGGTTCTTCGCCATCCGTTGTGAGCCTCCAGTATTGCGATCCCCTTTTTGACCTTGACAGAAACGCAGCTTCTTCTGAAACTTTATTTTCTTCAGAATTATGTTCTCCACTGGCTTCTTGAAGCAATTTACTAATTACTTCCTCACTCGACAAAGCAGTTCCTGAATTATCAATGGCCATTATCGTTGGTCTGTAATCTTGAGTCAGACCTTGCAGTAAAATTAAGATAAGCCAATCATCTGAGACTTTTGCATCAATGTTTTCGAATTGATGAGCTAAAGACATTACCTTTGTTATGTATTCATCCATGGTACTAAAATTTTCCAGTCTACATTGCCACAGGGAACGTTGCAGATTTATTCGCCGGCCCCATCCTCGATCTTCGTACGCTCGAGCCAAGCCTTCCCAGGCCGTTTTTACAGACGTCGCTTGCCGCATCTTTAAGAAACACGTTGGATCAACCAAAAGACAAATAGTTGTGCATGCTATTCTGTCTTTTTCAGCGTCCACGGCAATAGGTGCTTCTTGCGCGTCCGTATCGGGTTCGACTGCCGACCACAGATTTCTGTGTTCCAACAGGGTTCTTACTTGGAACTTCCAATCTTGATAGTTGGATATACCGCGAAGCTTCTTTATTCCAAATGTGCCTGTGTTAATGTCCTCGTTAGCCATTGTGTCTTTTCAACCACGCGGTTAACCTCAAAAAAAAAAAAACTTTTTACACAAAGAACGACACTCTACTTTCAGGTCTTTTTTTTTGTCCGAGATAAAAAAAAACTTTGTCCATCACTTTTCTCATAAGACTGGGCCCATAACCTGTTGTAATACTTTATTATTAAGCAAGGTTCAGCTGGTACACGAGTCGCAAGTATAACTGTCGAATAACCAACTATATTTTCGTACATACATATATATATATATTTTATAACGCCCTCTTTGGTTGGTAGTACTATCATTACAGTCGTATATGCGTAGATTACTCTTAGCGCGAAAACACAAAAATAAAACTAGATGACAACATAATTAATGAAAAAATAATACTGAATATTTGAACCGTTTACTTCTCATTGCATTACTTTTATGCATTGCACGTTTAAAGTCGTATATAAACATATATATATGTCGTTATAATAAATGTTTACTTTTTATCCTCTCTCTCAATAAGTTTATATAACATATGTGATTTAGTGCATCAAGGCGACGCATTGCTGATTCATGGTGAATTTTTTTATCCTGTCTTGCTTGTTCTTTAATTTCTAATAACTTTTCCAAATGTTTATCAACAACACTTGATAACTTTGTTTTTTTCGCAGCTGAAAGTACAAAGATATATGAATTTGTTTTTAATTATATATTATATATGTATATATACAGGGTGCGGCATTTATAGTGACGCGGGCATATTTTTTGGAAACGAAGTGAGATATCAAAAAATGTTTCAGACAAAAGTTGCATGGTTTCGAGGGGGCCACATGATAAAAATATGGATTTGACCTTAAGTGGTCTTTTCAAGGTGAGGTCAATGCGGTCGATGTTTTCTTAAATGGAACTCCCCATTTATTATTACATATTCTTGTAGCTTACCGCGAGAGCTTTTCAAAACACTATAATAAAATATTCTTTCATTAAGTACTTTTTGAGTTATTTTATATTTTAATCTGACATATTTTGATATAAAAAATAAAATATCTCGTAAAATATTTAGTTATAAAATAATTGTTTTTTATTTAACGAAAACTTACAAGGCTCATCAACAATTGTAGCTGTTACTGTTTCATCTAAATTATTTTCAGTTGATGACTGTGTACATAATGGTTTCACCCATGGTTTTTTACCAAATACCTCTTCCATTTGCTGTAGAAGTATTTAAAATAAGTATTTAAAATAATAATATTTTCTGGTTTTAATGCTACCAAAGAAGATAATTAAAATATATTAATACTTACTTCACAATATGGCCACGTTTGACGGTCATTTCCAGACTTAGAATTATGATCCTTTATTTTCTTATACATTCTTTTCATAGATGTTAATTCTGTCATGCATTGTTTTGGGGAGACAACAAATTGGCTTTCTGATAATTTTTTAGATATTTTTTGGAAAACAGTTTTTCACTGCATTTTCCATTATCTATGTCTGGTGCATATTCTTGGTATAAGGCCAGAAATAACAATGTTGCATTTGTAGACCAAATAGCTAATAATTCAATACATTAACAATTATATAGTTAAGGTTATCAAATTATAATATAAATAAATAAATATATTTTTAATATAAATACCTGTTTCTAAATTTTCACCATCTTCAAAGTTTTTATTTGAATTATTTTCTTTATTATAACTTTGTTCTGGTTCACACATAACATCTTCAACATCTCCTTTCTCTGGACTCATTCCACTTCTTTTTATATTTTTTAATACTCGAGAAACAAAATTTTTATCTGTAATATCAATAAAATATTATTAAAATTATAAATTTATAACTGTTTATTTTTAAAGATTCCTATGACTTTATTTTCATAAAGATTCTCTTCAATTAATTGTAAGTTACCTGCTAATGCTTTCTCGTAATCGGTTGTTGTTAAAAATATTTCGTACGTATTATTTGTACTTTCTTCAAGTATTTTATATTTATTTAATGACATATTGTTATTATTATTTCCTTCTTTTCCGATTCAATATTTCACGTATTACGAAACCGCGAACCGCCATATGCATTACTGAACTCGCACTACCTCGGGAGTATGTGCAAAATCAGCCGGAAGTCAGCAAGTCCCTAGGACCTATTTTCGTTAAAAAGTAATTATTATTCTCTTGCAGCATGCTGAAAACATTTTCGGAACGCGAAAACAGTACTGTCAGTACTTTCAGCGCATTTCAGAAGACACCCTTTGTTGTTAGATCCGCGAATGATTTTTTTGGCCTCTAGGATAGGGACATTTTTGTAAGCAGCTAATTCTAGTATTCTTTTTTGAGTGAGCCATTCTGGGCAGGAAAGGTCGTTGGTTTTGTGAGGACCTTTACAATTAATACATGAGGGTGGTTGATCGCTTTAAGGGCAAGGAGTATCGCTTTCATGAGATTTGTCGCCACAGTGGAAGCAACGTAGTTGCCCTCTGCATTGGGTTTTTATATGGCTATATCGATAGCAAGAGTAACAAAGAGAGGGTTTGGAAACAAAAGGGGAAATTTCATATCTAATCATATATAAATAAAGATATTGTGGAATACTTTGACCCTCGAAAGTGATAGCAATGGATTTTGATGGAATGTAACTCACCGATCTTGTTGTTGGATCAATTGCTTTTCTATTAAGCCTCCGCACAGAGGAAATCTTAAACGGACAGTCTATTTCATCCTTGATCAAGCTTTCCGTGAGGTCAAGTGGAACATTTATAATTACTCCTTGTCTCGAGACTTTGAAAGAAGGAATGTAGGCTATTAGGTTATTAGATTTAAGAATAGGATTACTGATAATATTATTAGCAGCCTCGCGAGATTTGAATAATACGGATATTTTAGAAAAACCAAGTTTCTTGATTTCAATGATATCTTTTTTTTTAAGTAGAGCTGAGGAGACGGCCCACTGTGAGAGGATGAAGAGAGGTGTTAACCTCTCCTACAGAAGTGACGATAATTTCAAACGGGCCTTGGCAACAATTAGAATATTTGTTATTCATTGCCGTATCTGGAAGCTGTTTTGAAGTGTTGAATTTTTTGGGTTGCACTATGACTTCCTCTTGGTGTATTTGTCTCTTGAGAGTTTTGGAATTTGAATTCTTGGAATCGACTGTGTTCGAAGAGGTTTGGATGTCAGACGAATGATTTTGTTTGGGCTGTTGTGTCGAAAAGATTTCCATTGAAGGATCGATTTCCATATCGCTATCGATAGAATCTTGAGGTAGAGGAAAATTGTTGGAAATGAGATTCAAAACCAGGGTCTCGAGGCATGATAGAATTTAGATGTTGTCAACGAGTAGAAGCAATACGCAACAGCAATTAATTGCGATAACACAACAAAGGCAGTTGATAATACGATGACGACACAAAGAGAATAGTAATTCAATATGGCGGGCAAACGCCGGGTAAAGGCCCGAGGCGTAGCGAGCCGTATTATCGTCGTTAACTTGTTCCACAGATGTATTTAGGAATGATAAATAACTTAAATGAATAATATAAAGCTCTAAAAAGAGCTGATTAGGAGAAGCACTACGAACTAGGATTAATAAAACTCAAAGCTCAAAATAAAACTTGACGACGCACTGCACAATGTACACTCTACAACGGTCCGCGAGCGAATCTCGGTCGAGGGTCAATACGGCCAGAACCTTACGTATGATGAATACGGAAGTGGCGTTAAATGAGGGCGTTCCGTAAAAGGCCATTACACAAAATTCCGTAAGAACATAAAACGTAAGCATAAGAAAATTGACCAATCCCAATCAAGTATTGAGCTTTCCGTCAAAGTAGAGGGGTTACGGAGAGCCAAATACTCGATTGGGATTGGTCCATTTTCTTACGCTTACGTCTTACTTCCTTACAGAATTTTGTGTCTGATAGCCTTTAATGTACTTATGTTTACAGAGGCGTATCCGTAAAGGCCATCACACACAAAATTCCGTAAGGACGTAAGACGTAAGCGTAAGAAAATCGACCAATCCCAATCGAGTATTTGGCTCTCCGTAACCCCTCCACTTTTATGGAGAGCCCAATACTCGATTGGGCAGTTTTCTTACGCTTACATATTATGTCCTTACGGAATTTTGTGTGTGATGGCCTTTATAGATTTAATCGTAATGAACTTGTTAACAGTTTGATTCTACAGTGTGGAGATGCGTGCCGAAACGGTTCGGTGTGTTCCAGTATAGGTTAAAGGGATCAGAAAGGGCGACGGTGCGATGTCATGGAGTAACCACGCGGCGCAGCGGGAATTTTAAATGTTCATTTTACATGCTTTTAAGGAAACAGTGATTAATCTACAAATTATGCCAGATGGATTTTTTAGAATGTCAAAAAGATTATCAGTTCGAGGTTCAGCCAAATTAGCAATAGCGGTTTTTAGATACGAAGATTTATCTCGTGTATTAGGGCAATGAAACACGATGTGATTAATATCTTGGGAGGGATATCCGCACAGGCAGGCATCGTTGTTAGATAAATTTTTTCGAAATAGACTGTGATTAAGATTGTAATGGTTAGAATGCGTGAAATTGTAACTATGGCTTCCCTGGTAAGGCTAGTGCGATAATACCAAGGTTTCCTGCATTTCTTGTAGATTTTCTCAAAGAACGCTTGAAAGTGCCCTTAAATCTAGCCCAGTGCTCAATGTATTTATCAAAGTCAAAGTTTAATTTTTTCTCTGGAAACAGAAAAGAAATCCGAATAAGGGACCTTAAAACTGCGTTATACCTTCTTTTGTTGCTCGTCTGGCTAATTTATCAGCCTTTTCGTTGCCATGAATCCCTCTATGTGACGGGATTCAAATAAATTGAATGTGGATTTTTAGCTCGCGCGCCGTCTCGAGTTTCGCCTTTATAAGCGGGATTAAATAATTGTTTTGACTAACAATAAGAGTAGTTTTTTGAAGTGCTTTAAGCACACTCATAGAGTCGGAGATGATAGTTGCTTCTGGAGCATTGATGTCAAGTATAAGTAAAATCGCGTTATATATCGCCCAAGCCTCCGCAGAGAAAACAGAGGCTTGGGATGGAATCTTATGCATAAGTTGAATTCTCGGTAGGGGGGAATAGCAGGCAGATCCCACATATGTGCTATCATCGACTTTAGACCCATCCGTATAGAGTAACCGTTCCTTCTATAATTTTACCGAAGGCCTGCATAAAAATGCTTTGTGCGTAATGTTTGGGGAATTGTTCCAGTTTATCCAGAAAGTCCTGTTGAGGATATATAATTTCGGGGGAGAGATACATGGAATGATACGAATGTTGGAATTGAGGAAGGGTAACATATTTATATATGGCTTGCTTGTGAGGGGCTAGTTGCCGAAAGAGGTTGATCGCCTGAAAACTGGACGAGAGGTACTCAAAATTTTTGGGATTATTGGTAATGGTATCTGAGAGCTTTTCAAAACGATTTACTACTGGGTGGTCGACAACAGATAAAGTTTTAATCAAGAATTTTGAAATAAGATATCAAAAGCGATACGTAAGAGGAGGCTCTGTGGCTTCAGCAAACATGACATTAATTGGGGTGGAGATACGTAAAGTTTTTAAGACCAAATATTTGACAGGCGTATTCTATAGAGATTCTTAATAACGAGCGGTATGCCGTGAGCAGAAGCTGAGGATGCGAACCCCACCATACCCCACGCAGAGCAGAGATAATCTGTACAATTTTTCTGGATTTGTTGATAATATATTCCATATGAGCATTTCCATTAAGCTTGAAGTCTAATAATATTCCTAAGAATCTAACAGTTTGAGTTGGTTTGATAGTAGTGTCATTAAAGATAATGTGGCCGACAATAGAGCAAATGTTTCGACATGAGAATACCATCATCTGCGTTTTCTGCGGTGAGATATTTAGACCCTTGGAATGTAAAAATGTGTCTATATTAGAGAGGGAGCGTTCCACCGAATTACGTGCTTTAGCAGCACTTGATGACAATGAGTAAATGACTATGTCGTCAGCAAATTGCAGAATTTTGGTATGTCAATGTAGGATAGAGGAAATTTTTCTGAGATATAAGTTGAATAGGGTGGGGCTAAGCACAGAGCCCTGTAGCGTGCCTTTACGGGACAAAAGGGACTCTGAGAGCTGTCCCTGAATGACAAACTGCACTGTCCTTGAGAGAATTAAGTTTTCGCTAAATTTTAAGACTCTAGGCGGCAGTGTGAGCTCTTTCAAGTCGTCGAATATGAGGAATGACGTTGTCAAATGCCGCTTTAATGTCAATGAACACTGCAACCGTGACCCAATCCTGCACAAAGCCTGAAAAGATTTCAGACGTGAGAGTTGTTAGATTGTCCTGACAAGATCTAAATTTTCTAAACCCATATTGAAAATCCGGTAAAACATCGCTTGATTCGATATACCAGTACCATCTGTTAAGTATGAGTTTCTCCAGTGATTTCAACAAACAGGAGGTGAGTGCAATAAAGCGGACACCTCCTCCGTGTGGTTTGGGGATGAGATAAACTAGTGAGTGACGCCATTCTTTTGGAAATTTGCCCTGTGTGAAGAGGTTATCAATAATTCTGAAAAGAAGCACTTTTAAATAGTATGGGAGAATTTGTAAAGTTCTATAGTCTATTTTGTCGAGTCCAGGACTAGAAGTGAGTTTAGCCAAATCTAGTACAGCTTCAAACTCTTTATAAGCGAAGGAAGAGTCCATCCATGCGTGAGGACCATTGTAGAGTGGCTCGTCTTGCACGAGATCAACAACGCTTTGAGGAGAGCAGGCCGGTGGGCAAATTCGGCTGATTGTGTCCATTATGACTGGGTTGTCTTCGACATGATTGCCGACCTTGTTAGTCGAGTCGCAGGAGGGGGTGAGTCGACAATTGCGAAATCTTTTGAGCATCCTCCAGACTTCCGGAGTAGGGGTGCGTGCATTCAGACTAGAACAATATATTTTGCAATTTAGTTTCTTGGTATTTCTCAGATCCTTTCTACAGTTATAAATTTCCTGGGTGTACTTGTTATAGTTTTCGACAGTGGGGGTATGCCTGTATAGTTTACACATGTCTTTCCTTTTTTTACGGCGTCTGAACATTTCTTAGTCCACCAGGGAGCCGGAGGCGGTCCGTTCCGTGTCCCGTTAGGGCACCTGAATTTTTTAATTTGAGAGGTTTTGGATGTAGGCGAATATTTGCTAAGAATTTCGGTGATGTGTACATAAAGATAATTATATTGATCTATTGGATTGTTATCTCCTAGTTCCGATACAGAGTCACAAATGGTTTGTAATTCACTTGACAAATCGGCTGAGATTTGTAGCCATTGCTCCTTAGATATTTTGAATTTGTGCGAGAAGATACTCGTAGTATCTATTAGACAATTAAAATGAACATTAACCGGAAAGTGATCACTGCTGAGTGAGTCTTCCATTATATTGCATTCACATAGTGGGACTGCACTCGCTAACGCGATTGCAAGGTTAATTAGCGTGGAAGATCGAGAGGGGTGCGCAATGAATGTGGGAGTGTTTGGGTTTATCAGTACAGCATTGCTGTCGTTAAGAGCATTAGCAATTATGTTTCCAGGTGCATTGCTTCGCTGGGCCCCCCAAAGAGGGTGGTGGGCATTAAAGCCACCTAATATTAATGAAAACCTGTGAGAGCTAATCAGATTAATAAGATTGTAAATAGACCTATTCGAAGTCAGAGCATTGGGGTGACGATAGACCCTAATGATGATAATTTGCCCTTGACGGGTAAATAAACGGAGAGCAATTGCTTCCACGGTAATGTCCAGATTCCTAGATAAGTCTAACACTGAATAAATAAAAGTGTTTTTGACAAGCACTGCCATTCCCCTCATACCTGGTTTAGTGCAGTCACTTCTAAAGCCTGCGGCACACGGTACGATTTTGCGTACTAGATCGCATGCGAGACATTTTGCTAGCAATTATAATGGCTATGCAACTTGAAATATTATGTGTTGCGTGTTGCTGTGCGTGCTAGCATGCTAGTTTTTGGTAATAGGTTCGGTGCTATATTTCACTATGGTTTTGTTGCTAGCTGCAGACGATACTACGACAAAAACGCAAAAAATAAAAATAATAATAAATATAAAGACAAAAGTTATATATACATTGTGACATTGCCATCTTCGCGCGCGTCCGCCGAATTCCTCTCCGATCGCGGAGCGCGGGCCAAAGGGCCACGCCAGTCGAAAAATAGCGAGAACCGTACCGTTGTCTCCAGAGAGGCGTTTGTAATCGAGGTTTTGTTCCGTATATTAATTTCGTTTGTTATTTTCTTTTCGTATGAATAATTGATTTGGGAGCCTCAGGAAATCCTTGTAAGTCTTCGGGAATTCAATAAAGACAACTAACTATTAATTAACTACATTTTATTTTATAATGCACAAAACATATATGTATAAGTTTATATTTATTATAATTATAAATATATACTGTGACGTTGCCGTCTCGCGAGCGTCCACCGAGTCCCTCTCCGATCGAAAAGCGCGGGCTAAAGGGCCACGCCAGTCGAATAATTGCGAGAACCGTACCGTTATCTCCAGAGAGGCGTCATTAATCGAGATTTCGTGCTTAATATTAATTTCATTTGTTATTTTCTTTTCGTATGAATAATTGATTTGGGAGCCTCATCGGAAGAACAAGCGGAAAGTCGCTGAAACATCACGGAAAATACAATCGGCGATCCTGCCAGGATGACCTTAGAGGGGCAAGGAGCCAGCAATCCAGGAATTCAAAGCATCTAACGTCTGGCTACGTCACGACGGGATCAGGACCCGCACACGTGATGCGCAACGCACGGGACAGAGAGAGGATCCTCGCGCAAGGACACAGGCCCGTGCGGATCCGGTCCC
>NW_021851270.1:13255-14196 GCF_003651465.1 Formica exsecta | reverse complement strand
ACGGGACAGCGAGAGGATCCTCGCGCAAGGACACAGGCCCGTGCGGATCCGGTCCCCGCGGAGGGGCTGCAATCCTGCACCCGATGGCGTGACACTGCCCCGGAAGAAACGAAAGGAGGGGTGGCAGCGATACTTCCGGCCAAGCCGTTCGCCCTAGACCTCGCGACGGCGCCGCGAAAAGGGCCCCAGCGAATTATTGTTGGTAATACCGGGGGCGCGCGCACCCCCGATACGACCGTGAGCGCACCGCCCGTCGGCCACAGCGCACGATAACGCGTGATTGGTTACGATAATACGCACCCCGTGTGCGCAGCCCCGGCTGGCCCACAGTATCGATTCTGGATCGCGACGATCCGGGATCAGACTGGCGTGAGTCAGTGATGCCAGAATGCCCACGCTGGCAACACGCAACCGTAATGGAGGGGATACGCACACAAGCGAAAACCGTGTACATGTAATGCGCAAAACTCTCTGCGCATTACATGTACACGGTTTTCGCTTGTGTGCGTATCCCCTCCATTACGGTTGCGTGTTGCTAGCGTGGGCATTCTGGCATCACTGGCGTGAGTTTGCGTGCGGAACAGCGGTTTGTTATATAGAGGCGATCTTGAGAGGCGAAATCAGGCGAGAGCGATTGTGGCCACGAAAGGAGAGGATCCCGGCGATCTCCAAGGGCGGACTATCTGTGAGCGGGAGGACAGCGTCACCCCGAGCCGTTCCGACGGGAAAAGAAGTACCGGTGAGGTTATCCTTCGCCATATTCGCCAATCGCGATCGCGCCCGGAATCGTTTCGTTCTGTCGTCGTCGCCGTGAATTCGTACTTTGGTGTACGGGCTAAGCCCGATTCTTTAGTGTAGATTTTCGCGTCACGGCCACGTCGTCAAGCGATTCGAGCCCCGGAGCCTCGAAAGTATCGGTTTCCGCGGATCGAGACATTACC
>NW_021851270.1:0-9037 GCF_003651465.1 Formica exsecta | reverse complement strand
CCAGTGATGCCAGAATGCCCACGCTAGCAACACGCAACCGTAGTGGAAGGGATACGCACACAAGCGAAAACCGTGTACATGTAATGCGCAGAGAGTTTTGCGCATTACATGTACAGGGTTTTCGCTTGTGTGCGTATCCCTTCCACTACGGTTGCGTGTTGCTAGCGTGGGCATTCTGGCATCACTGGCGTGAGTTTGCGTGCGGAACAGCGGTTTGTTATATAGAGGCGATCTTGAGAGGCGAAATCAGGCGAGAGCGATTGTGGCCACGAAAGGAGAGGATCCCGGCGATCTCCAAGGGCGGACTATCTGTGAGCGGGAGGACAGCGTCACCCCGAGCCGTTCCGACGGGAAAAGAAGTACCGGTGAGGTTATCCTTCGCCATATTCGCCAATCGCGATCGCGCCCGGAATCGTTTCGTTCTGTCGTCGTCGCCGTGAATTCATACTTTAGTGTACGGGCTAAGCCCGATTCTTTAGTGTAGATTTTCGCGTCACGGCCACGTCGTCAAGCGATTCGAGCCCCGGAGCCTCGAAAGTATCGGTTTCCGCGGATCGAGACATTGCCTCGCGTTTTTAATGAACCGTGTGTCGTCTCTCTGGAGATTCGGATTCCGTAGATTATATTTGCGTTGGTTCTCGCACATCTAGCATTTAAGTCTCGCTCGTGCTGTATGTCGGTCGTTTGAGTGTGAGTGTGATTCGCGTCAAATTGTGTTATATTACTTTTGTCTTTCGTTTGTGAATCTTCGCGTCTAAACTTTGCGTGCACGTCCGGTCGTGCACGTCCGGTGCAACTTTCCTTCACGATTATTGTACGGTTGCGTGAGAGTGTGAATCGCGTAAATTCGACGTATTCTGTCGGTTGTAAAGCACCGCGTCTCGAGATTGTGAGCGCGTTTTGTGAGAGTTTTTTCGCGATTCTTGCATGAATTGCGTGCGTGTGTGTGCCGAGCATTTGATTCTGCGTAACATGTCCGTCCGAAATCGAAGCATGTCCGCGTTGTATTAATTGCCTGTTAATCTTAAGTTGCGTATTAATAATTTAGCGGTAATAGGGGGCGATAAGGTCGTCGTAGGCGAGGTGATATCGAGAATTGATCCGGGCTTGCGCCCGAATTATAGAAGAACGCAATAATCAATTTCTTCGCAGTGCGAGGCGTAATTCAAGCCGAGCGAACATTCCGGCCGATATAACGGGTCGGTCTCGGCATACGTATTACGGGACGTATCTTGACTAGATAAGCAATCATTGGCTATTATCTAGAGGATTTTTAGAGTCTTGAAGAATTTTGTTGAAATCTCTAGAAATCTTCCCAGCAAACACAGAATGTAACTGCTATATAACATGGGAATAACATGTAATATAACGGTTGTTATACCTAATTTATATTGGGAGTATAATCGATCACCAATTTCGAGTTTAAAAGTGCCCCGTGCCAAACTGATCGACTTGATAAGGTTTTCCAGATAGGCCTGAAACGAAAAGGATTTAAATTAAAGTGACATACAAATACTTGGCGTGCCCGTGTCGCATTATAAGTCATATATTTGTAATAAACCGCTTTCGCGAGGCGGTGACGGATAACTCGGTCGGGATCCGGGGCTCGTGAAAGAGGGTATCGAGATACGAACGAAAGTAGTGTTTAAGAAAATATAATTTATTGCGTGGTAATGTGTGTTTGTACAGTGCGCGTGTATGTGTATGAACGAAGTGTGCGAGTGGGCGTGTGTATGTGTGCGTGTGAGACGTTTGACGAGTGAGTGAGCGCGCAAATGTATAACAATGATTAGCGGAGCGCAGAGTATCGAATGTATCGCGGTGTGTGTGTCTCGGTCGCCCGTACGGTGGTACGGCGGCGTGCGATATATAAATGCTTATAATCGTTTGAATTTAGATATTATATAAATGCTTGTACAATGCTGAACGGATCTTGGTGCGGTCGTATCGGGTGCGGTACGGCCGACGAGAACACCCGTCGATAGCAGGGAACTCCCCACCACTAGAAAGTTGTCGTTGCACGCATGCGGTCGGATTTATGCGAGGTGTCGAGTACTCTCGACGGAGACGAGTACGCCCGTTCCCGTTTGCCTCGTTTTAATCGGTTTCGGAAGGATCGCTCTCGGAGATGCCGCAAACTCTCGGCGGAGGCTGAGTACACCCAACCCCGTTTTCTCTCTCTCTGAGCGGTTAAGGATCTAGGCGGTTTACAGGCGTCTTACAGATTCTGGCGGTGCGGAAGATCTGGTCTCGATGTTCAGAAACGCGCTCTATTTATACCGGTTTTCGATAAAGCGAGATATCATCGCTCGAATAATTGTGAAGTGCGGCTCATATTTCTTTGTGTGTGAATCATTGACTGTTCTGCCCGACACCCCCGAAACCAGACATTTCTCGGGTTCTTTACTAAACATTTTTTGGTCCTTCGAGCCGGATTGATGGGTGCGGTAACGAACATCTCAAGGTGAACTCTGTGTGCGGATTAAGAAAATCGTGTGTGCTTCCACGTGCTACCGGCGAAAATTCGAGAACGATCCTCATCGTGCGTGTTCGGCGACGCTCGGACGGACTCGGGCGCTCGGCAAGCGATCGTCGCCGCCCGTAGAGCGCTTTCACTCTCTCTCTCTGACATCCGTCGCGCTCGGTTACTCGTGCGTGTCCGGCGACGCCCGGACGGATTCGGGCGCTCGGCAAGCGAACGTCGCCGCCCGTAGTGCGCTCTCACTCTCACTTTCTCTCTCTCTGACATCCGTCGCGCTCGGTTACTCGTGCGTGTCCGGCAACGCCCGGACGGATTCGGGCGCTCGGCAACGGATCCTCGCTACGTATACGGCGTTCTCTCTCACTCCCTTGATGGTCTTCGGCCATCTTGTGAATATACGACGACCGGTCACCGGTCTCTATGATCGTTAGCGCCTTCTCTCTCACTCGGACATTGTGAGCTCGCGCGGTATACGGACCTCTCTCTCGCATTTTTCGGATATTCTCATCTTCTGTCGGAATTTCTCTTTCTCTCTCGTGGGTCACTTCCAGTGGTATTCTCAGCGGTAACGGCGATTTCAGCCATCATCATGTCCAACCTCGAAAATCTCTTTTCAAATGAATCGGCACACTAACATCAAGTCAGTGGCTCTCGAGTGTAAGGAACCGACCTTCCCCACTCTTCAACTCCAAATGCTCAAGGTGAAACTCGACCTCATCGATAACAACTGGCAAAAGTTTGAAGCCACTCACGAACGGATGGCGGAATCCAAAGCGGAGCTCCTCCTGGATCACGATTATTTCAAGAAAAAGGTGTGCGATCAGTGTCTCCTATATTATGCCGACGCCAAAGCCGCATTGCTCATGCAGATTGAAGAGAAGGAACGGACTCACCCTCTGTCGGGCTCACAGCTAGCCTCTCAATTGGCGGCCAGACCTCAGCGCGACGTCATCTTCCGGAGATCACTCTTCCACAATTCTCCGGTGACTTCTCAGCGTGGAGGCCCTTTCATGATCTCTTCTCCTCCTTGGTTGGACGGAATGCGGATATATCAAACGTGGAGAAAATGCACTACCTCCGGACTAGTCTTTTGGGCGAAGCCGCTCAGCTAATCTCCAATTTGCTGGTTTCTGAGAACGCGTTCGCGTCAGCCTGGGACCTTCTCGTTAATCGGTATGAAAATAAGCGACTTCTCATTTCGGCTCAGGTGGATTGATTATTCCGCACCAAGACCATCTCACAGCGGTCGGCCAAGGAGCTCAACACTCTTCTCAACACCACAACGGAAGCGCTCAATGCCTTGGAGTCTCTCGGAGCTCCTGTTCAACACTGGGATCATCTCTTGGTCCACCTCATCGTCCAGCGACTCGACCCAAGCACCCGAGAAACCTGGGAAGTCAAGCTTGGCTCCACCACGGACCCCCCTTCATACAAGGACATTCGCACATTTCTCACTGGGCGCGCCCGATCCATGGAGAGTATGGAGTTCGGAACCTCGAGCTCCTCTCCAGCACACAAACCAGCTTCCTCGGCATTACGACAGACCAGCAAAACGTCGGCGGCCACCGCTCATGTGGCCATCTCACCCCCTTCCGGAAACTCGAAAACCTCCGGATGTGCACTTTGCTCTGGCCCTCATTACATTGTCTCTTGCCCTCATTTCAGAGATATGTCTGCTCATCTGACGCAGCTACACAGACGTCGGCGCCGGCCTCACCATCTAAGAGCACCGCATCAACGGCTTCGGAGTGACTTGCACCCGCAGGCCTCCCTCAACCTCACTCGGTAATTCTCACTCGCCCGGCAATCTTACTCGCTACTTGTTGCGCTACCATCAGATCACCTTGCGGTTCTCCTGACTCGGTAAGGATGCTCATCGATCCCGGCTCTGAACTCACCTTTGCTTCCGGGCAACTCATCACAACTCTCAGATACCTCGACGGCACGCCTCTATCCCTATCATCGGTATTGGAGGATCTCAGTCGGAGCGAACTCGGGGTGTCGTTCCGCTCACCCTTCACTCAATTTACTCTTCGCAATCCATCAACGTTACTGCCTACATCCTCAAGAATCTAACAACATCACTCCCGTCCATGGCGACAGCAGAATATAGTTGGCCTCACCTTCACGGGCTCCAGCTGGCGGATCCAGATTTCCTCATCCCCGGACCTATAGACTTGATCCTCGGTGCTGACTTCTACGGGCTGTTCATCCAGCCCGACATCATCAAAAGGTCTGAGGAGGAACCCATCGCTCAACGCACTATTTTCGGATGGATTGATCTCGGCCCGACCTCGGCACCTACTGCCTCAGTTCATAGTTTTCATCATGTTGCAGTTGATCATGAGCTTCACGACCTCCTCACGAAGTTCTGGATACAAGAAGAGGTGCCTTCATCCTCCACCACTCAGCTCAATCATGACGAAGAGGAGTGTGAAACTCAATTCAAGGCCACGCATTCACGAGATCGTGCGGAGCGTTATGCGTACGGCTCCCTCTCAAATTACAGGCAAGTCAACTAGGGGAGTCACGGTCAACTGCCCAACGTTGCTTGCAACGGACACTACGGCGCCTCTCAACGGATTCTATCTATCAGAATCTGTACTCATCATTCACTCTGGAGTACGAAGAGCTTCAGCACATGGTCAGGGTTCCCCCTTCCTCTCCAGAACCATCACCGGTGTTCTACCTCCCTCACCATGGAGTTCTCAAAGATGACAGTATTACCACAAAACTACGAGTGGTGTTTAACGGATCCAGCCTCACCAGTACGGGATCTTCTCTCAACGATATTCTGCACACGGGTGCAAAACTCCAAGCAGACATCTCAGATATCTTACTCTGGGTGCGACGACACTGGTACATCTTTATCACTGATATCACCAAAATGTTCCGCCAAATTCAAGTTCATCCGGACGATTGGGATCTCCAACGGATCCTCTGGGTAGATGATCAGCTCAACATCATTCCGTACCAACTCACGACGGTCACATATGGCACCCGATCAGCTCCCTTCTTGGCTGTTCGCGTCTTCCTCCAACTAGTCGAAGACGAAGGTAAGAACTACCCCCTGGCGGTCTCTCCTCTTCTCAAGGGCAGGTATGTGGACGACATCTGTGGTGGTGCCGACACTCTCCCGGAGCTGACCTCCATCGCTCACCAACTAGTGAACCTCTGCAAGGCGGGCGGCTTTCCTCTGGCGAAGTGGCAGAGCAATCATCCTGAACTACTCCAGGCTCTTCGTACGGACATCACCGCCGCGACGCCGCACTCGTTTGATAACGCTCAAGGCAAAATTTTGGGACTCACATGGCATCCTCACTCTGATCAGTTCGTCTTCTCGTGCAAGGCCTCCAACCGGCCCGTTATCACCAAACGGACCATACTCTCAGAAGTAGCGCAACTATTTGATCCTCTGGGATTCCTATCTCCGGTAATCATCAGAACTAAGATGCTCATCCAGGAACTGTGGCTAGAAAAGGTCGGCTGGGATGACTGCCTCTCGCCGCAACTTCGACATCGGTGGACTCACTTCCGTTCAGAGCTGTCTGACCTGACTTCCATCACGATTCCTCGGTGGCTGTCTCTCACGCCGTCAACCATGGTCGAGCTTCATGGATTCTCGGATGCTTCGCAACTCGCCATGGCGGCGGCGGTTTATATCAAGGTCATTTCTCACCCAACAGAGCCAATCATCACACTAGTGTGCGCCAAAACCAAGGTTGCACTTCTCAAAAGGCTCACCATTCCCCGACTGGAACTCACGGCAGCGATTCTACTCTCTCGTCTCATCAGCTATGTTCAACGAACACTAGAACTCGCGGAGATACCAATCTACTTGTGGACGGACTCTTCGGTATCGCTCACCTGGATAAACAGTCATCCCTCTCGCTGGAAAGACTTTGTTCGTAATCGAGTAGCGGCAATTCAAGAACGCGTACCTCAAGGCCATTGCCGGTTTATTCCCGGCAAGGAGAACCCAGCCGACTGTGCTTCTCGCGGCCTCTCTTCCGCGCAACTCTCTCGGCATCATCTTTGATGGAATGGTCCCTCATGGTTAGCACAGCCTCCTCAACATTGGCCAAGCATGGCATCACAGCCAGATTCGGCGGCGACTCTTGAGGAACGGCCCGGTCTTTTTCTCACCTCCTCAACGGTAAAGCAACACCACTTCTGGGAACTCCTCTATCGTTACTCATCACTCATACGGCTTCTTCGGATCACTGCTCTCTGTCAACGGTGTTGCGCGATCCTCAAAGGTATACCACAGTCCTCTCTGGCCACCCCCCTCACACCTGCAGACCTCGAAAGTTCACGACTATATTGGATTCGGTCAGTCCAATTGGCCTACTTCTCATCTGAACTGACAATAATCTCAAGCGGAGCATACTTGTCAAGGTCTCATCCTCTCGCCAAGTTTACGGCCTTCATCGATCATTCGGACATCCTCAGAGTCGGAGGCCGACTCAGGCAGTCTCAATTGGACCCTGAATGCAAGCACCCAGCCATCTTGCCACGGGATTCATATCTGTCTCAACTCATTATATCGGACGCTCATCTAAGGACTCTTCACGGCGGAACTCAGGTAACCTTGACATATCTTCGCCAGGCTTACTGGATCGTTGGTGGCCGAGCCTCAGTGAGATCTTACATTCTCCGCTGCGTTCGGTGTGTTCGACAACGTGGCGTAAGGGCACAGCAACTCATGGGTCAACTGCCATCATCTCGCATTTCGCCATCTCGTCCTTTCCTCAACACACGGGTTGATTACGCCGGCCCTATCACTCTCAAAACTTGGCGAGGACGAGGGGCTAAGTGTCACAAAGGCTGGTTAGCCATCTTTGTTTGCTTCTCAACGTCGGCGGTTCATCTGGAGGCAGTGACAGACTACTCTACAGAGGGGTTCATCGCAGCATATCGGCGGTTAACGGGACGGCGAGGTATCTGCCAAACTCTATTTAGCGACTGTGGAACCAATTTTCTCGGGGCAGATACATCTCTTAGGCGGTTATTCAACGCCGGATCAAAGGAATTCTCGGAACTCGCTCAGCTACTAACCCATGACGGCACCACTTGGGTCTTTAATCTCCCGGCAGCCCCCCACTTCGGCGGTAAATGGGAGGCCGCAGTCAAATCGGTCAAGCATCACCTACGACGGACTATAGGCGAGACTGCCCTAACCTATGAAGAACTTACAACTCTTCTGGTCCAAATCGAGGCAGTCCTCAACTCTAGACCATTGTGCCCACTGTCAGATGACCCGGAAGACCTGGCAGCCCTCACTCCCGGGCATTTCATCATCGGAGCAGCGCCAACAACAATTCCTGAGCCATCTCTCACCTCAGTGCCTCTCACAAGGTTATCTCGGTGGCAGCTCATTCAGCAGCAACTCCAACACTTCTGGTCGCGTTGGTCAGCTGAATGTCTTCAACGTCAGCTTGCAATATCAAAATGGCATCATCCCTCCACGCAAATCAAGGTCGGCTCTCTCGTACTTCTTACGGATGAGAGATTCCCTCCATCAAAATGGCCTCTTGCTCGGGTCACCCAACTTCATCTTGGTTCGGACGGTCTATGCAGAGTGGTCACCCTTAAGACGGCCACCACAGAACTCAAGCGGCCTATCACCAAGTTAGCAGTGCTTCCGATGACACCAGATCAACCCTCACTCACACAGCAATCAACTACTGATCCGGCCTCACCATCATCAAGATCATAATTCTTCAACGCTGTTGTAGAAGGCGGGCGGAATGTTCAGGAAATATCGCTCACTTTACTCAATCTTTGCACCGGCATCTCACTTACTCTAGTCCTTCTCTCTAGCATTCTCTCTCTCTTCCTTTTTCCTCTTGTACGCGGCCGTGACCCAATCCCGCAGCCTGTTCTATCAATCTAACTAGTCTCGCGCAATGTTATCACCCAATCATAAGCACGCTCTCAGGACCTTATCCGCGCTCCTGCGTCGATATCGACCCTTCCGGAAATCCTCGATCATTCTGTGAGTACCGGTCTATCGTGACGCACGTTGCCTTTAGAACAGTTTTACGCTCTCTGAATATTCGGTTTAGATTCTCGTGGCTCTGCTCAAGTGAACTCTAATACGGTTGTCTCAAACGGTCATTGTCATCTCCCGGAAATTAACAGCATCAAATTAAAGAATCATACGCGCGTGAGGTGTGTGCTATCCCGTCTCGGGACACCGGGGCCTTGTACGCAGTTATCGTGTGAAGCACGCGGTACGTCGTAAATCGACGTAATATTCTCTTGCAACCTCTCTCGAATTCCTCGGCGGATTCCTCGGTTTTTCTCAAATACAAACTATAAAACTATTGCATAGTATCCTAGAATAATAAGAATTAGTGTAATAATAAGAATAAAGCGAGATATCATCGCTCGAATAATTGTGAAGTGCAGCTCATATTTCTTTGTGTGTGAATCATTGACTGTTCTGCCCGACACCCCCGAATCCAGACATTTCTCGGGTTCTTTACTAAACAGGGGGGGACATAGTAGCGTAATTTTATAAAAATAAAATTCATTTTAATTTTCTCGAGA
>NW_021851269.1:0-314 GCF_003651465.1 Formica exsecta | reverse complement strand
AAATGCTGCACATAAAAATAATAAATACAGTTTCGCATTTTTAATTAAATACATATCATGATGTATGAACATTTTTGCGCAACGTGCATAGAATGAAAATTATAAAAATATACTTAATTTTCAACAAATATAAATTTTAAACGTTAAAAAAGGTCAAAGAAATAATTCTTCACTATTATTAGGTTTTTTTTACCACTGCGTAATTACCATTACGTGTCATGATCATTAGCGCTATGTGTACATCATATTTTGATATATCTAGTAATTAAAAACAAACAAAATACCTGCCAAGACATTTAAATCATTTATAATAC
>NW_021851268.1:0-236 GCF_003651465.1 Formica exsecta | reverse complement strand
GCTTTTGTCGTCTCACTATCCAGCATCGAGAAGCATCGCGCTTTCCGCATCCGATTGCAATATTGCCAGAATTTTCTGGATTAAGAAAATTCAAGCCGACCTATTTCCGACAGAAATAAACGCGCTGTCAAATAATCAGAGCCTCTCGTCGAGAAGCTCACTTCTATCACTTCGACCGTTCCTCGATCGGAACGGGATTCTACGCGTGGGTGGCCGGCTTAACAAAGCCCCGTTGC
>NW_021851267.1:329-1295 GCF_003651465.1 Formica exsecta | reverse complement strand
CGCCCGCGAGCGAGTCAGTACGTGTTCGATCGTGCGTAAACAGGAGGTACTGCCCGCGAAGAGACTCTGTCGATCTTCGACTTTACGTACACCGGAGGTAACGCCCGCGAGCGAGTCAGTACGTGCTCGATTGTCCGTAAGCCGGAGGTACCGCCCGCAAAAGGACTCTGTCAATTTTCGATTTTTCGTACACCGGAGGTACCGCCCGCGAGCGGGTCAGTACGTGCCCGATCGTCCTTAAGCCGGAGGTACCGCCCCCGAAGGAACTTAGTCGATTTTCGACTTTTTGTACACCGGAGGTACCGCCCTAAAGGGACTCTGTCGATTTTCGACTTTTCGTACACCGGAGGTACCGCCCGCCAGCGAGTCAGTACGTGCTCTATCGTCTGTAAGCCGAAGGTACCGCCCGCAAATGGACTCTGTCGATTTATGACTTTTCGTACACCGAAGGTACCGCCTGCGAGCGTGTCAGTACGTGCTCGATCGTCCGTAAGCCGAAAGAACCGCCCGAGGGACTCTGCTGTCAATCGATCGTCCGTAAACCGGAGGTACCGCCCGCCAAAGGAGTCTGTCAATTTTCGACTATTCGTACATCGGAGGTACCGCCCGCGAGCGAGTCAGTACGTGCTCGATCGTGCGTAAACCGGAGGTACTGCCCGCGAAGGGACTCTGTCGATTTTCGACCTTACCTGCACCGGAGGTAACGCCCGCCAACGAGTCAGTACGTTCCCGATCGTCCGTAACCCGAAGGTACCGCCCGCAAAAGGACTCTGTCGATTTTCGATTTTTCGTACACCGGAGGTACCGCCCGCGAGTGGGTCAGTACGTGCCCGTTCGTCCATAAGCCGGAGAAACCACCCGCGAAGGGACTTTGTCGATTTTCGACTTTTCGTACAGCGGAGGTACCGCTTGCAAAGGGACTCTGTCGATTTAAGACTTCCGGAAGCCGGAGGTACCCGCCCGCGA
>NW_021851267.1:0-127 GCF_003651465.1 Formica exsecta | reverse complement strand
TACACCGGAGGTACCGCCCGCGAGCGAGTCAGTACGTGCTCGATTGTCCGTATGCCTGCGGTACCGCCCGCGAAGGGACTCCGTCGATTTTTGACTTTTCTTACACCGGAGGAACCGCCCGCGAGCG
>NW_021851266.1:0-992 GCF_003651465.1 Formica exsecta | reverse complement strand
TTCGAATACTAATGCATTGCCAACCAGTGCACCCAAAAAAATTGTAGGATGAATTTCAAGTTGCAATGTCCGAAGATTACATGTGACGATTCGGACGTTGGAATAAGATAAGAAAAGCTTATGCTCAAATCGATCAATTACTTCAGAAAGAAGGTTGGGAACTTTCGCAATTTCTAGAAATGGAACAAATAACGGCAGAATATGAGGAAGAAGATGTGGAACAATTGCAAAGAGAAACTTTGCTCGGTCAGCAACAGTACAGTCAGTTAAATTATAACCAAAAAAGTATTATTGATTATGTTTTAACTATTTTGGAAAAAAATAACAGTCAGCAGATAAAATGTTTATACATTGACGGTCCAGGAGGTTCAGGTAAAACTTTTGTTTACACAACATTGTACTATTTACTCAAATCTCAAGGCAAAGTTGTTAGTGCAATGGCTTTCACTGGTATCGCTGCAACATTACTACCAAATGGAAGAACAGTACATAAAACTTTAGGTTTGCCTGTGCCTCTTTTTGCTGATTCAACATAAAATATAAAAATTCAATCAAAAGAAGCTGACTGTTTGAAAAAAACAGACGTTTTTATTTGGGATGAAGCATCAATGGCACCGCGGTATGCCCTTGAAGTGATGAATCACCTCTTGCAGGATTTAATGCAAAATAATATATTGTTCGGTGATAAGATTGTTATTCTTGGTGGGGATTTCAGACAATTATTGCCAGTGAAACAAAATGCTACACGTTTTGAAACTATAAATTTATCAATTAAATTTAGCTCATTATGGCAACATTTCGAAATTTTTTCATTAACGGAAAATATGCGCATTTTACCACATGAACACGAATTTGCTCACTTTTTATTAGATTTACGTAATGGTACCCTGAATGATCAGTCTAATAATGTTGAAGTTCCACTGAAATGTGTAGCAGATTTAAATGCGAATATAGTAAAAGATACATACGAAGAAATAATAAAACACAATCAG
>NW_021851265.1:0-203 GCF_003651465.1 Formica exsecta | reverse complement strand
ACATTTATATAAATATTAATATAAATATTTATAAATGCAAATACAAATTCTCTGTCCGCAAAACATTGCAACCAAATTTTATGATTGTTACAATATTTTGGATATTTATAATATAGAAAGGGCTCCTCCATCACCCATTTTCGCGAGAACGCAACCACAATATTTTATTTATTATTTTCATATCTGCGATTATAATTTGCAAG
>NW_021851264.1:0-928 GCF_003651465.1 Formica exsecta | reverse complement strand
TAGCTCCACGGATTCGGGGGCCGGATCGCGAAAGGAGAAGCGACGGAGGGACCGCGCCGCGAACATTTCGACGTTGGAAACGGGATCTACGGCCTCAAGTTCGTCATCGACAAAATCCACGCCGACGAGAACGCGACCGTTGCGCGTCTCTACAGTAAAATGTTGGAATTGTGATGGCATTGGTCATCTCTCGCGGGATTGTGAGGCCGCGCCGCGAAAATATTGTTATCGTTGCGGTCGCGCCGAGGTAACATTACGTACGTGCCCCGACTGTACGGGAAACGGATAGAGGAGTCGATTCGCGGGGGAAACCCGACTCCTATTTTAAACAAACCCCCTATTCGTGTCGTGTCAAATAAGTGTGAATTTTCGTATAGTGCGTTTGGTTGTCGTGATGAATCGTCGTTATTGTTTTTACGTGTCGGAATATTAGGGAAGGAAGTCCTCGCGTTATTGGATTCAGGATCGAGTCGTACGTTTCTCGGACCATCAACGGTCGAGTTGGTGAAAGAATTAGAGTTGCGGTTTAGAAGTTCGGACGGCAAACGCGTAACAACGGCCACGGGTCAAACCACACGAATAAAGGGGGAGCTCGAAATTCCCATTACGCTCCGTCATCGAGTAAAATCATTAAAAGTCTATGCGTTACCAACATTGGCGTTACCGTGTATAATCGGAGTAGATTTCCTGTCGGTATTTGGAATTGGTGTAAATTTCGCGACCAAGAGGTGGTATTTTTCGGAAAACCCGACTATGGAATACGAGTTCGATGCGGGACGGGGGGATCCGTCGCTCCGCGTAAACGCCTCGGAAAGCGAGGGCGCGCCGACAAGAAGAGCCGCTATGAAGACAGAAGAAATCTTTCTGGGGGCGAATTGGCCGCCTACGGCGGATAACCGAACGCATTTGCCAAAAATCGCGAATAAGC
>NW_021851263.1:0-214 GCF_003651465.1 Formica exsecta | reverse complement strand
AATTATTAATATTATTTATTTTATTTAATTTTAAAACAGAGAGAGGAAGAGAGAAAGAAAGAACGAAAGCAAAAAAGAATAGTTTACTCAAAATTAAAGAAGAGGAAGAATAAGCATTAGAGAGAGAGAGAGAGAGAGAGAAAAAAAGAGAGGGAGAGTTAAAATAAAAAAAGAAGTATAAGCAAAAGAGAGGGAGAGAGAGAGAGAGATAAAG
>NW_021851262.1:19275-20096 GCF_003651465.1 Formica exsecta | reverse complement strand
AGAGTCCGGCGAGAGCACTTGGGAGGAATTTGAACGCTCTCTGGGAGTCTGGGTGCACCCGGGTGGGGAATCGGAACACAGCCCTACCGGGCGGTGCCGGATAGAAATGTTTATCGTTAGTCAATATTATCGAATACCTATCCGATATTTTTTTGGAACCGTTATAAAAATATCGAATAACAAATTATGAATAAAATATTGACTATAATTGACTATTTTAAACTATTTATATTTTAATGAATATTTTAAATTGTATAAAAAATAATAGATTTGTTCTTTATAGCTGCGAAAGGGAGTAAAAAATACAAAATGTATTGCTATAAAGAACAAATTTTTACAAAAAGTTTTTAAGAAATTCACATAGACACAATGGGTGCGTTCAGAAGACACAACCGTTGAGTAGCAATCGAACGTGATTGGTTCTTACTTCTAGAACCAACAAAGCAACGTCGAGTGTTGACAAGACGATGCTCAACAGTCGTGTTTTCTGAACGCGCCCAATGTCATAAGCCCGTATCAGAGTACGTTGCGACGTCCCATCATTTTTCAAAATCATATTTCAACTAATAATTAAGTACCGCATCTATTTCTGCATTATGCCTATGGAATATAGAACAATTATTTAACCATTCGCCCTTATTTCCATTATTAATCAATTTTACTAATTGCTTATTGTTCTAGTTCCATATGGTTATTTAACTTAGAAATTAACTATATTTTAGTTCTTTTAATAGTAATAATCGATTGCGCAAGGAATTAAAGGTTCCTTGGACCGACCAATCAGAAGGCTTTATTTAGAACTAGGCAGCTGCGCAGTAGTA
>NW_021851262.1:0-1083 GCF_003651465.1 Formica exsecta | reverse complement strand
TTTATTCTAATATTTATTTTATAATTTATAATTATTTAAAAGAATCGCTAATGTGTGACAGATACAAAAATTGCAATGAAAAATTACAGAATAGTTGGAACCAAGGTAACTTGTGGAAGGAAAGGCACACGTTTATTTAGGCATCAGCAATGCAATAGATAGTTATGAAATTCCTAAATCTTTTAAAAAGAATACATTAAACTTTGTACGAACTCATGCCAGTTTCTAAATAAATGTCACACCATAATATGTCGATGCGTATCTTCGACGTAGACGTCGACGCGAGAAAGAGAGAATCCAAAAATACTGAAAAATCTAATCGATATCTTGATGGAAAATGTAAATGTGTATCATATAAAATATTTACATGATACCCAAGCATGTGTATCGGATAAAGTTAGGTTAAATGAGTTGGTATAACTATAAATGTAGTATAACATATACATATATATACATGTGTGCGTGCGTGCGTGCGTGAATGCGTGTGCGTGCGTGCGTGCGTGTGTATGTGTGTGTGTGTGTATGTGTGTGTGTATGATCAACAATGAAATATTCTAAAAAAGAAACCTACTTTGAAGACATAATATGCTCAAACAAGAAGTAATACATAATGATGAGGTCAATCGAGCCACAATGCGCGCGTATCGCGGAATGTCAGGACTCGTTAAAGAAGATAAGAAGATATATGAAATAAATAAACATAATCAACAATAAAAATACAGGCAACATAGATGCAACAAATCAAAAAGATCATAAACGAGAAATTGGTGAATGTGAAATATTTTATCTGTATTCATGTCACGGTGCCTGAAATTACGAATTATATCGAGTATGCAGCGGTATAATTTTATATCGCTGCTTTTTATTTTTATATCTTTTTCAAATATTTTTAGGAGTTATACGTACATTTTTGTGGATTGCGTAAATCATTAATATTTTGAAAAAAAATATTGAATGTCGTCGCAATCTTTAACACAACGTCCTGGCAATCCGCAATGAATCATGATTATTCGAAATAATGAATCGAACCTCCCCGAAAAAAGTCGAGTTTTACGTGCGCATCAAATTCGAGAATTAGAATTA
>NW_021851261.1:2569-3529 GCF_003651465.1 Formica exsecta | reverse complement strand
ATCAAAATCAAATCATGAAATTTGGAATAATTTACTCGCGATTCTCTAATGTCGAAGGCAATCGTTAAATTTTGTGCTAATATTTATAATATTTAATCGTTAACTTAACATCGAGTCTTCATATTTTTATTCAATAATTTTTCTATTAGATATTAGAAGAATTTGCGATATTCATGATATTTATAAAGTTTGAAATACAATTTCCCGAATTTATCAACAATTCTTTGGTATGAAAACAATCTCAACTTTAATAATATTTATAAATATTTTTAAAACAAATAATATATAAAAACTAAAAATTAACAAATATATTAATTTAAAATTTCTATTATATTGTCATTATATATGTTCTTTCGGTAAATTTTCGTGTAATTTACAAAAAAAAGGAAAATTTACATAATTTATAATATTATTACATATATAATTTATAATATTATTACATATAATATTATTACATTAATATTAATACAATTATATAATTACATATGAATTACAATTATAACATATATAATAATTACAATTAATTATTGGACAATCATAATTAGAGTACAATTTACAATTAATGATGCTATCAGTATCAAATAGATATATCCGATATATCTAATAATGTAGATAATTGATACCAGACAGCATTTACATAAATTTATATAACAATATAATAAATATATATATAAGTTTAAATATATAAAATAAAATGTAACACACATGCATATTACACTTTATTTTATACATAATGAATATATATGCAATTTTTTATTTATGAATAAAGGTGTAGCATGTGTATATGTAATTTTTGAACTTTTTATAATTAGTTTTAATTTTTCTACTATTTAGTTTTTAATTTAAATTGTAGAAAAGTTAATAATTTTAATTTTTCTACAATTTTTTTATAATTAATTTTCACTTTTTAATTTTCCTAAAAATTTTCAAGGATTAAATGATTAAGGGATTAAATGATTA
>NW_021851261.1:0-913 GCF_003651465.1 Formica exsecta | reverse complement strand
CGTAACTATAATATTTTTGTATAAAAAAAGTCGATAGAAACAGGCAAATTGATTGCAATTTGAAATTGTTTGAAAAATATAAATTTATCTATATACATTAGCTATATTCAATCTACTATTAAATCTTTTTAGCACATTAAGACATTATAATATACTAATATACTACTAAGACATTATAATATACTAAAATACTACATTAATAATATACTAATATTAATAATGAGGGAAGAACACTTTTAACAAAGAGAAAGAAATATATTTTCCCTTAAAAAATACTATTAAAATTAATTTCGTGATTTAACTTCGAAAAGGCGTATGGCAGTCGTCGTTGAGTTACTACCGAAACCATTGCTTCCAGAAATCGACAGGAAAATCTAGGTTTAATTCCAATCCTGCAACAAACATCCTTAATTTTCAACAGTGCACCGAACTAGACGTCGCGGATGGATCTTACAAAAACTGACAAGAAATAATTCTTCACGATGAAGATTGTTTCAACTCCTCGCCGATACGAACCATACAACTTTACTAACGTTTACCTGACGAGAGGGATAGCGTAAGGCCTCTTAGCTAAGACAGCGATCGCGTCCAAGAACGTGGAAAAAACGCGGTGTTTTTACAACGTAGTTAATTAATTAATTTAACGAATATTTATAATTCCGACACGAAACTCATAAATCAATTCATCAGTCAAATCAAAATCAAATCGTGAAATTTGAAATAATTTACTCGCGATTCTGCAATGTCGAAGGCAATCGTTAAATTTTGTGAACAAAAAGCTAATATTTAATCGTTAACTTAACATCGAGTCTTCATATTTTTATTCAATAATTTTTCTATTAGATATTAGAAGAATTTGCGATATTCATGATATTTATAAAGTTTGAAATACAATTTCCCGAATTTATCAACA
>NW_021851260.1:0-372 GCF_003651465.1 Formica exsecta | reverse complement strand
GTGTTCTTCTATTATTATTAATATTAATATTATTATTATCTTAATCCTAAAGAGACCTAATAGTAGATTGAACATGGATATAGCTATTGTGTATAAATTTCTATTTTTCAAGTAATTTCAAATTATAATCAGCCCGTCTCTGTTAATTTTTTTGATACAAAACATTATGGTTACGAACGAATATATTTTATTAATTAATTTTTAATTAATATAATCTTTGTTCTTTTTTGAGAAAATATTTTAGGTACTGAGGATATTAACATTAGTTTTTGTGGTTTCTTTTAAGAAATCATTTGCAGGTATTGAACATCCCGCCATTCTAGCTGCGTGTTAGATAGTTTTTAGAGATATACTATTCTATATATATATATA
>NW_021851259.1:119249-120783 GCF_003651465.1 Formica exsecta | reverse complement strand
TTCAGCATCCGGGCAAATAAAGCCTGGACATTTTACTATGGGATTTAACATGATATCCCAATCAATGGCTAATTGCTCACAGTAAATTAGAATTCAAGCCAAGCATCGAGGATCTTCCTGACAAGCTGCACCTGCATTGTCCGGAGGACATTGATAACCAGAAAAAATGGGAAAAAGAAAGAAAAATATCCTATTTCTCTCAGAGCAATAAAACCTCCAGCTGAAGATTTGAGACTACTGATGTTGGTCAGGTAAACATTATGACATATACAGTTTATTTTTTCTCTTACGTTATAAATGGGCACATATAAGAAAAGATAGTTTTGTATTAAGACTCTTTAATAAACGTATTAAATAAAAATATCATTATTACAACAAAATTATTGTTAATACAAGAAGAATTATTGTTATTGTGAGAAAAGTGAGAAATGTGTTTTGTCATTACGAGAAAATTTAAAAAAATAAGTAAAAAAAAAAAATCTTATATATATATTTTGTAAAAGGAGGACGAAAAAAAAGGGGGTTTTGGTGGTCGCCTTCTCTTTCTTCCTTCTTAATAAACAAATCAGCATGCACGACACCACATATAATTAAGATACTTTAGTTAACTGCGAATTCGTTGAGGTTTTTGGAAGATCCCCACTCTTAAAATTAGAATACACCCCCACGAGAGAATTATAAAAAGAGAACTCGTAAGACATTCAACAGATACATGTTTTTACATTTCACAACCTCACACTTATTCTCCAGTCTTCAGTCTAACGCAATCTTACTCTGTGCTTTTGCACCGCAATTCGCGAGTTAGTTACTTGTGCAATCAATGTCCTCACTTGGCATCATCTCCAGAGCAACCACGAGTCGAACATCGGGCTACTGACATGAAACACAGAGCGAAACAACGCACAAATTCGTCACCCCTCCACTTCTGAATCACTATTAAAAAAGTAAGTCTAATTGAATACACACACCCATACGCATATTAAAATAACTATTGTTCTCATCATTTTGATATAATGTATATCAAAGTAGTTTTATTTATTATGAATTTTATATTCTAATTTAAATCCAATCTTTATTAACCCCTCTCATTCTCCAGTCAAAAGATCGCACCTGGTTCCATCCCGCGTAATAGAGATTAAATTATTTTACCAAAAAGGGACCGCCGAGTGAACTTCTGAAAAACAGAGTAATAGCGACCCTAACGGTCGTTTACCTGATTTTCGGACCGTCAAGTTCGTTCGACCCGGTTTTAACGCTTCGAGACGTTTAACTTTGGGATCATAAGGATAGTGGTTGCGCCCTTCCACTGACTCATCCTTCCTCGAGTCTGGACGTAACAATATATATATAAGCACTATTGACGTTTGTATCCTAAGATGGCGGCGGTGGCATGGTGAGGGTAAAGTTGGCGCCTCTCTGATAATCTAAGACTCCAGACGAAAGTAAACAAATTTTGATTTTCACTTACTATGGCAATCTGATCGGTGTAACAGGGCGAACAGGGCCTTGATTCTCGAACTTTCGTAAAGGGAAA
>NW_021851259.1:118280-119131 GCF_003651465.1 Formica exsecta | reverse complement strand
TGTCCCATTTTAAAAGTTCCACCCTCATAACTTTTCAGGATCAACGTTTGAAGGAAAACGACTCGGATAAAAGTTGTAGGGAACAAAGGGGGCTATCTAATAGTGACCTTGGATTTGACATTAAAGGTCATTTTCAAGGTCATTTAAAGGTCAACTTCCGTTTTTTAAAAGGAACCCCCCATTTTTTATTGCATATTCTTGTAGCTCATCTCGAGAGCTTTTCAAAACACTATAATAAAGTATTTTTTCATTAAATATTTTTCGAGTTGTTTTATATCTTAATCTGACATATTTTGATATATATACAGGGTGATTCAAAACAACCTTCTTTCCTTACAATGTCATATACTTGACTCAATTCTAAGACGATTTTTCCTTTGCCAAAATTTTTTCCGAGACTTAGTTTTCAGCGATCGTGTATAACGACACATGGAGCTGTTGCCTACTCGCTGTCACTGTATGAATGACAACAAAGTGA
The DNA here is from genome assembly GCF_003651465.1 of Formica exsecta. NCBI lineage: Eukaryota > Metazoa > Arthropoda > Insecta > Hymenoptera > Formicidae > Formica > Formica exsecta. The sequence goes on along the minus strand of NW_021851259.1, from coordinate 118,653 downwards.
GACATTCCATACACAATATAATAGCGCTATATATGCCGCATACCGACACGCGTCTTTGTTTACTTATTTGGCGGTATGATCATGTGATGTAATGGGGTGTACATATACACTTATTCGCTTTCTCTCTCTCTGCCGCTTTCTCTCCCGCTCCCCCTCACCCGCTCCCCCCTCTCACTCTCTCCCTCTCTCCCGCTCCCCCCTCCCTCCCGCTACCTTTTCCTCTCCCCCTTCTCCCTCTCCCCCCTTCCCCACTCCCTTCCTCTCTCTCTCCCGCTCTTTCTCTCTCTCCCGCTCTCTCTCTCTCCCGCTCTCTCTCTCTCCCGCTCTCTCTCTCTCACTCACTCACTCACTCACTCACTCACTCACTCACTCA
>NW_021851259.1:114284-116143 GCF_003651465.1 Formica exsecta | reverse complement strand
AAAAACCAAGCTGTAACATGCAAGTCTTGCGATAAACTTTTTTACCATCCAGGATGTGTAATTAAGCATAAAATATATAATAGAAACCACGAATTGGTGGCGTGTCGTGGACCATTTGACAAATTTATTATCGATAGCGATAAAGAAGCAGCTATGACATCGACAGGAAGATCAACGGGGAGTACGGCATCAAGCAGTGGAAACAGAGTAGCAGGCGCGAGTGGATCAGCGGAAATTGAGGTAAAAATAGATTGGCTTATAAAAATAGTGAAGGAAATAAAAGATGAAACAGCGTGTAAAAAGGAAGTCAAGATGATGATTAAGGAAATAGTTCGACAAGAATTGGAAAATTTTAAACAAGAAGTGGGAGAATTGAGAAGAATGATACAGGAAGGAACTTCAGGACCGTCAGAAGGAGCACAAAGAAGTTATAGTGATGCAGTTAAAGAAAATAAAAAAGAAAATATTATAATTGTCAAACAGATGATGCAACAGGAGAGTGAAGTTACTAAAAAATTGATAAAAGAAAAAATAGACATCAAGAATATGCCTGTGGGAGTAACGATAAAAAAAGGAGGAAGCAAGGGTCTCGTACGACAGGTGGACATTGAAGGTGGACAAAGTGCTGACGTGTGAAAGTGGACGCAAAGGTGACTGATCGCCTATGCTGATATTAGCAGTTTCGACCGGTAATTATCGATATGGAAGAATACGACGAATATCGATGCTCGGCATGTAAGAAGGCAATAAAAAACCAAGCTGTAACATGCAAGTCTTGCGATAAACTTTTTTACCATCCAGGATGTGTAATTAAGCATAAAATATATAATAGAAACCACGAATTGGTGGCGTGTCGTGGACCATTTGACAAATTTATTATCGATAGCGATAAAGAAGCAGCTATGACATCGACAGGAAGATCAACGGGGAGTACGGCATCAAGCAGTGGAAACAGAGTAGCAGGCGCGAGTGGATCAGCGGAAATTGAGGTAAAAATAGATTGGCTTATAAAAATAATGAAGGAAATAAAAGATGAAACAGCGTGTAAAAAGGAAGTCAAGATGATGATTAAGGAAATAGTTCGACAAGAATTGGAAAATTTTAAACAAGAACTGGGAGAATTGAGAGGAATGATACAGAAAGGAACTTCAGGACCGTCAGGATGAGCATGACGCCCTTGATCCGGAATGTCCGACATTTAAAAGGGCAATACAGGAGGAGAAGAGGAGAGACGGCTGGGAGGACATTAAGTAACAACTACAGAAGGATAAAGATACAGCATCAGATATGAAGATAATGAATCATGCATAGCACTGTCGGAGACTGGATTGACTGCTGGGTTGAGGATTTGTAATGCAAATAGCTGAGAAAGCTAGTAAAAATCGGACAAATCCGTCCTTCTCTTCCTATCTTTGATTGTGCAACGCTGTTAGTTGAGGACATTGCAATTTTGCAGAACTATTGTACGAAGAATGCCTTACCAGCTGAGATAAAACGATGTAAAAATTGAGCGGTTTAAGCAATTGTAAAAGGAGTATATTGTAGTTAATGTAAACCAGATCTGTATCACAAATAGCTGAGAAAGCTAATAAAGATCAATCAATCAATCTCTCTCCCGCTCTTTCTCTCTCTCTTTCCCGCTCTCTCTCCCTCTCCCGCTCTCCCTCTCTCTCTCTCTCTCCCGCTCTCTCTCCCCCCTTCCTCTCTCTCTCTCTCTTCTTTATTATAAATTTTTAAAATTATAATTTTATAGAAGGGTAATACACGAAAGAATTATCGTACATGAGCGATATGAACGCGCCTTGAGGGACAAAATCGCTTTGCGTGTGTGCGTGCGAGCATACGTACGTGAGAGTCTG
>NW_021851259.1:102505-112175 GCF_003651465.1 Formica exsecta | reverse complement strand
AAAATAACGAGACGAGACTGTTCTCGTTTCGTTTATCATGCCGTGCTTGATTCGTACCGCGATTTCGCTGCCATCGAATTTACCGTCGTCAATTTTTTAAAGAGATTTTTCTTTCGAGAAATATAAGGAAACGTGCCTTTATTAAATTCTTATTAACTTCTTTTATTCAAAAGATATTTATATTTATGCATGCATAGAGTTGGGTTATCGCGATTTTTCCTTTCTTTTTTAGTTTAAATTTTTAATTTTTGTATAATTCTTATATTTTGCCTTTTTTTTGTGTTTTATTATTCGTATTGTGTGAATTCTTGTATTCATTCGCGTACTTGTAATCGTTTTGTTATAAAAATATCCGTATATCCCGGAACTTTAGAGACTCTGAGGTCTTTTGCTGAAAAATTTCTTCAAATCTTTTATTTCACGAAATTTAGAATAATAAAATGTAATTTTAGTCAAACATTGCATTGCATATATACGTTTATGATGGATATAATTAAATGATGCGTTTATTCGAGTTAGATAAAATCATCCTTCAAATACAAAAGGAAGATAAACCGCGAAGGAAGGAGACTGGCAATGATGGGATGTGTTTACAACTGGTAGGCGTATTTATGGTGGTTACGGTTCCTCGATCGTTTACATGGGTAATTATGTTTGGCTTGAATTAATCTCTCTCTCTCTCTCCCGCTCTCTCTTTCTCTCGCTCTCTCTCTCTCTCTCTCTCTCTCTCCCGCTCTCTCCCCCCCCTCTCTCTCTCTTATCTATTATAAATTTTTAAAATTATAATTTTATAAAAGGGTAATACACGAAAGAATTATCGTACATGAGCAACTTTTTAATAAGCAACGAGCGACGATTAAATTAGAAGAAAAAGTTACTCAGAATTATGTCCTTGACAACATATGTCAAGGTCAAGGTCATTGGGGCTGGGTCCCCTATTCGCTATGTTTACCAAAAAATTTTTCCTTGAAAAATAATTATCATAAAAAATAAACTAAAAAATGATTTTTCTCTAAAAAATAACTCTAAAAAAGAAAAACCTTTAAAAAATAAAAAATCAAAACTAAATATGAAATCAATTTAAATAGCCAAGTACATAGAAGCAGTTCAGTTTGTGAGAGTTTGTAATTTGAAATACTATTTGTTTGATAAAATCAGTCTTGCATTTATAGAAATATTATAGGTTCTCTCGAAAAAATTAAAATGCATTTTATTTTTATTAAAAAATTACATTATTATGTTCCCCTCCCAAATAAATATTTTGTATAATATATAAAATAGCACTATTATATTGCGGATATTATTACAAATAGTAAATCATAAAATTAATTTTTACTGTAATAACGTCGATTACATTAATCACCAATTTCGAATTTAAAAGTGCTCCATGCCAAACTGATCGACACGTTTTGAAATTAATCATAAGCTTTACCAGATAGGCCCGAAATGAACAGGATTAAAATTAAAGTGATATACAAATACTTGGCATGCCCGATCTGAAATAAAAATTTGCAAAAGATTATCAGAAATCATTATCAATATGTTAATTATCAGAAATCATTATCAATTCATTAATAAAAATATATGACATATAATGCGACTCGGGCACGCCAAGTTTTTATATGTCACTTTAATCTTAATCCTTTTTATTCCGGGCCTATCTGGTAAAGCTTATGTATAATTATTTATTTAACTTCAGCCATATAGCCAAGAAGTGGACTTGGTTTACAAATTATCCTTATGCACACATACCTCACCACACACATTCATATCTTTTACAATTCTAAGACTAGCTAGGACTAGCTTATTTATTCCATTTCATATTCATATTATTTTATCTTATTTCCTTTTCTTTTCACATCTCTACTTTCTTTTCCTATTTTTTTATTATTAATTCCTTTTTCAACCACAATTTCCGCAGTATCCTACCTTTCTTATTATTTAACGCATCACTCCAAATACTATCTTCTATTTCCTTACAATTTTTCCTAAGTCTTTAAACCAATCTTTTATTAGTTCGCATTCTTTTACATAGTGATTCACACAATCTTTCCCATTGCCGCAAAATAAACACAATGTCTCCTCTTCCTCCAACCAATATTTATTCTCCTCTTCCATATTTCCGCACCTTCACCTTAACAATGCCCTTATCATATCTCCTATATTGCCTTCGTCTACACTACTTTTCCTCAGATAACTTGGTCCTTCATTTCCTGTTTCCAATTCCTTATATTTCTTGTTGCATCTGGCCTCTCTAATTTACCTCTGGTAATGATTTCCCGTTCCTATTCATTCCTTCCTTACCGGCACTCTCCATGTTGCCCGTTCTCTTCGCCATCCTAACCCCAAAACTTCGTCGTTACTCTTTACCTCCAAAGATCTTCCTTTCTATTGTACTGCTTCACCTCCCTTCATTTGTTACCCTTCCATTCCTTCCGCTCTCTTATCCTATTTAACTTATACGCTCCTACTTACTCGCTTTACACTTAAATTCAACTAAAACTATCTCACATACCCAACACGCATTCACTCGCTCACACGCCCTCTAACCAAGTCCGACATATTTTGATATAAAAAATAAAATATCTCGTAAAATATTTAGTATTCGATAATCTTACCGTAATACTTTTATGTACAGAATAATGAGACAAATCAATTAGTGTAAAAAAAAACGCTTGGATCTATGGATCTGGCCTCCTGCTCTCAATGCTCTCAATAGTTCCGATAACTCTTTATCTTTTTCAGTCTCTAAAGCGATTTTATTTACCGTCACTGGAAGTGTATTTATTAATTCTATTTGAAACGCATCTACTACGTCGGTTGTAGATTTATGCTGACTAACTGGTAGTCTGGACAAACAATTCGCATTCGCATGATCTTCCATGCCCCTGCTTCCCGCAACCGTGACAACGCACGTCTTGACGCAAAGTATACTTTGACGCTAAATGTGGCTTACCGCACCTGAAACATTTTATATTAGAGTTTAAATCGCGCTTTCGACGCGCGGTTGATGACTGCCCGCTGGGCTCACTCGCTCGCTGCTTTGTACGGTTCTCCGTAGTATTTTTGATGTAGGCTTCATACCCGCTTTCAGGTATTCAATACCTGCCTGCGTTGTACTTGATGCTCCCACAGATTTCATCTGTTCCGAACTTTTCTCGGATAGTTCCATTGTAACGGCAACGTTTACTGCTTTCTCAAAAGTAAGATCTTTTCTTTCCAAAAGACGTACTGGTGCCTTCTTATTTAGCATGCCGAAAACTAGCTGGTTTCTGAGGGCTGTCTTGAGGTAATCCCCAAATTTGCAATAAATGCTCAACTTGTGCAAGGCTGCTACAAATTGCTGCACCGACTCTCCGTCTGCTTGCTTCCGCTGATAAAATTTATAATTTTCAGCGATTTCTAATGGCGCTGGCGCGTAAAATTCCTCCAACTTTTGGACTAGTATCTCGTAGGTCTGCCCAAACGGATCCTCTGGGTCAAGTCGGTCACATAGAATATCGAAGGTCGTCGGACCCACATAGTGAAGTAGGTATGGCACACGTGCATTTCCTTCGATCCCGAACACCAGGAAAGCGCCTTGTACGTCTATACTAAATATCGTAGTTGAACCCTTGAAGGAAAATAGCATAATGCTGCATGCGCATTGCCGAATAAATTGGTAAACTCTTTTCTGGTGAGAAAATTTGCACTAAGGGACGATGATCCGTTACCAACGTAAATCTGTTTCCGTAGAGAAATTGAAAATACTTTTTTACCCCAAAGAGAGATAATTGCATAAGCCTCTTTATCGATTTGAGAGTACTTAACCTGAGTAGTTGAAAATGCTTGAGATGCATATTGTATAACTCTCTCTGATCCATCCGGATATTTATGAGACAATACGGCACCAACTCCGTATGAGCTGGCGTCTGTAGCTAAAATCAAAGGCAATTTTGAATTAAAATGTATTAACACTCTATCGCTCATAAAAGCTTCATTCGCTTTTTTTAAATGCGTGTTCACATTCTTGTGTCTATTGGAATAGACTATTTTTACTCAACAATCTGTTTAACGGATGCAAAATAGTGCTCAAGTGTGGTATGAATCTACCATAATAATTTATCATTCCCGTAAAAGTGCGGACCTCTGACACGTTTTTAGGGCGAGACATGTTTTTAATAGCTTCCATTTTGTCTTTTTCCTTATGCACACCTACTTTATCTAATGTATACCCACAGTAACTAACTTTATCCAGAAAGAATGTAGATTTTTCCCAGTTTAACTGTATATTATGACTATGCAATCTATGTAGTACTTTTTCAAGTCGAACTACGTGTATTTCGTCGGACTCTCCCGTAATAATGATATCATCAATGAAAATAGCTACTCCTTCGATTCCCTGAAGAATATTCTCGATTTCCCGCTGCCAAATGGCAGGTCCGGGAGCTATTCCATACATAAGTCTATTTACTTTATAAAGGCCTTTACACGTACTTAAAGTTAATATTTCGCGATCTTCCGGAGCAATCTCTAATTGTAGGTACGCTTGTTCAAGATCAATTTTTGAGAACTTTGTTCCGCGTGCAAGTTTTGCAAATAACTCGTCTACAGTAGGAAATGGACGATCATCCACAATTAAATGAGGGTTAACTGTGACCTTGTAGTCACCGCAAATGCGAATACTACCGTCGCGTTTCAATATGGGAACTATAGGAGTTGCCCATCTAGAAGTAGTAACTTTTTCAATGATACCGGCCGACTCTAAATTATCTAGCTCCTGCTCTACTAACGCTGCTAATTTGAACAGCACTGGTCGTGCTCTTACAAAAACAGGTGTAACGTTTGGCTTCAAAGTCAATCTAGCTTTAATACCCGATATTTCTGATAATTTAGAAATACACTCTTTTTTGAACGTATCGAATAGACTTTTAAGTTTACTATTTGGGCTTGACAATACTGTATTTACAGACGCATTGTCAAGCAAGAGGTCATATCCATTTGACAATTGTCGTATCCATTCTCTACCATCCATTCTATTTCCGCCTACTAAGTATATATTTAACTTTTTTACTAGTGATTTAAACTTAACACCTACTTTTACAAATCCTAAACTACGCAGTGCACAATTGCAATAGCATATCAATTGTAAATTTGTTGGATGTATGGGTGTACCTGAAAAGACGAGCTGTTTCGTATTTGCTCATTACTGTTACCGCCGCTCCGCTGTCTACTTCAAACTGTACGTGTTTGTTATTTACATCAAGCGTAATCAGAATTTTTTCTCGGTGATCTGCATGTTCCAGTTGTAAGATTTCTTCCAACTGATTTGTTGTGGAGCTGTTATCAAAGCAGACTATGCGCAGATGCCCCTGCTTCCCGCAACCGTGACAACGCACGTCTTGACGCAAAGTATACTTTGACGCTAAATGTGGCTTACCGCACCTGAAACATTTTATATTAGAGTTTAAATCGCGCTTTCGACGCGCGGTTGATGACTGCCCGCTGGGCTCACTCGCTCGCTGCTTTGTACGGTTCTCCGTAGTATTTTTGATGTAGGCTTCATACCCGCTTTCAGGTATTCAATACCTGCCTGCGTTGTACTTGATGCTCCCACAGATTTCATCTGTTCCGAACTTTTCTCGGATAGTTCCATTGTAACGGCAACGTTTACTGCTTTCTCAAAAGTAAGATCTTTTCTTTCCAAAAGACGTACTGGTGCCTTCTTATTTAGCATGCCGAAAACTAGCTGGTTTCTGAGGGCTGTCTTGAGGTAATCCCCAAATTTGCAATAAATGCTCAACTTGTGCAAGGCTGCTACAAATTGCTGCACCGACTCTCCGTCTGCTTGCTTCCGCTGATAAAATTTATAATTTTCAGCGATTTCTAATGGCGCTGGCGCGTAAAATTCCTCCAACTTTTGGACTAGTATCTCGTAGGTCTGCCCAAACGGATCCTCTGGGTCAAGTCGGTCACATAGAATATCGAAGGTCGTCGGACCCACATAGTGAAGTAGGTATGGCACACGTGCATTTCCTTCGATCCCGAACACCAGGAAAGCGCCTTGTAGGCGCTGCAGCCAACGTTTCCACGTGGACACATTCGGATCGAATGCCTCAACCGCGAACGGTCCTAGGATCGTCGGTTTTGAATCGGCAGCTTGCCGAGCCATCATAATACCCAGAGAATATGGAGTTTGTACACTAAATGTACTCACTTGAATCAATCGATACCGGTGAACTCGACTTGTGTACGTCGAGGCTTCCTCGGCCGAGCACGCGGTTGATGACTGCCCGCTGGGCTCACTCGCTCGCTGCTTTGTACGGTTCTCCGTAGTATTTTTGATGTAGGCTTCATACCCGCTTTCAGGTATTCAATACCTGCCTGCGTTGTACTTGATGCTCCCACAGATTTCATCTGTTCCGAACTTTTCTCGGATAGTTCCATTGTAACGGCAACGTTTACTGCTTTCTCAAAAGTAAGATCTTTTCTTTCCAAAAGACGTACTGGTGCCTTCTTATTTAGCATGCCGAAAACTAGCTGGTTTCTGAGGGCTGTCTTGAGGTAATCCCCAAATTTGCAATAAATGCTCAACTTGTGCAAGGCTGCTACAAATTGCTGCACCGACTCTCCGTCTGCTTGCTTCCGCTGATAAAATTTATAATTTTCAGCGATTTCTAATGGCGCTGGCGCGTAAAATTCCTCCAACTTTTGGACTAGTATCTCGTAGGTCTGCCCAAACGGATCCTCTGGGTCAAGTCGGTCACATAGAATATCGAAGGTCGTCGGACCCACATAGTGAAGTAGGTATGGCACACGTGCATTTCCTTCGATCCCGAACACCAGGAAAGCGCCTTGTAGGCGCTGCAGCCAACGTTTCCACGTGGACACATTCGGATCGAATGCCTCAACCGCGAACGGTCCTAGGATCGTCGGTTTTGAATCGGCAGCTTGCCGAGCCATCATAATACCCAGAGAATATGGAGTTTGTACACTAAATGTACTCACTTGAATCAATCGATACCGGTGAACTCGACTTGTGTACGTCGAGGCTTCCTCGGCCGAGCACGTGCGGAAATATAGGTTACGTTGCTCAATCTCTTACTTTCTCCAGAAGAGATCCCATCCTCGTCGCCAATTTATTATGTATTTGCGAGCTTTGTCAGTTTCAGGTTCTTGGAACAACAAATGAATCCCTCGGACTATAAAGTGTCTTTATTACTTTTGTGTAACGCTCGGTATCTTCGTGTCTCGTGTTGCGTGCCGTGGTCGGGCCGGACGGTGCGTTCGAAAACACTACATGATCATGTCGTGTGGTGGATGTGGGATACGGTCTCGGTGGAGCTAGTGGGTTACTATCGACGAGAGTTATCGAACGGTCGGTGTGTACTGCCATGTACTGCCGTAATATCACGTAATATTTACAAACAAAAATGGCTGATTCAGATGTGATTGTTCGTCGAAAACGCATATTAGCACTGGCTGTAGTCGCTTCCGACCAATTATTGCAAAATGTTATGTCAGATAGCAGTAGCAGTGAAAGTGACGAAGAATTGGATTTTGCATTGTGTAAAATGCGATTGAGAGTGCGAGGTGGTAGAAGGACACCAGCACGGGTTGAAGGTTATATATTGGATATAATTCCAAGGATGACCAATAAAGCATTTCCCGAGCATTTTCGAATGACTCCGAGCACTTTTGAGAGTCTAGAGACGCGTTTGGGTCCGGCATTATTTATTACAAATAATACAGGCCGACTCATGATACCGGTAAGAAACCAACTATTGTCGGTTTTGTGGCTGCTGGCTACTCCGGATTCATACAGGTAAAATATCATATTATCAATTATTCATTGTTACAGTGTTGTGAAAATTGATGAAATAACTATCATTTATTTTCTTGTCTAGATCTGTAGCCGGGGGCGTGCGGATGGGGTACACTGGTACGCTCCAGTGTAGGGCGCAAAATTTTAATAGGCGCCAATAATTTTTGAAGTGTCCAAAAACTGACCGAAAATTGACCGCTGCGATGACCGCCCTTACCCGGCTCAATGCCGCCCGCTTGTAAAACCTTGTTTAATCGAATGGCAGCGTGGCAGCAAGAAAAAAATTTGCTTCAGAGATAGCCTACGCTATACTACATAAGGCGGTAAGCAGTAAGCAACGATGCCAGAACGAAGTCTTGGCTTGGCTCACCGGCTCGGCAGTGGAGGGATAACGCGGCACTTTGTACGCCGGAATATACAACCGCCATATTTGTTACTTTTCTTGTGTTGGGGGTACTATATGGGATACTATATGGGGTACTATAAATACATATACATATAATATAAGGGAAAGTAGGGTAAAACCGGGTACTTTTTTGGATTTGTTTTCCTACAAAAAATCTGAGAGCAAAAAAATGTTTGCTAACCGTTAGTAGTCTTTAGTGAACCTTAAACTATAAGAAAATAAGGCTAGTTGCTAAAAAAAAAAATGTTTCGTTACCAAGAATAACAAGATTGTGTGGAGAAGTCAAAGTACCCGGTTTTGTCCTATTGGTAGGGTAAAACCGGGTACCCATTTGAAAATATGCAAACCACCGTGTAATTACAAAATCAAGATTTATTTTAATCAAAATACAATATAAAGATGTATTCTATTGACAAAAATCACAAATATAAATATCCTCTTGTTCGATATTACTGCAGGATTTTCTTATTTAACTTTTTAACTTTAAGGGTCTCAAAAAACTTTTTTTTTAGTGGTTTCTTTTTCTGAGTGTTAGTTTTCGTTTCCAACTGTTCTTCACAAAGTCACAAAGTCAAGATAACAGTTCTTCCTCTTTTCATTGTATGAGATGTGTAAGTACCCGGTTTTGCCCCAACACAAGGAAAGTAACAAATACGGCGATTGTATATTCCGGCCGAAAAAATGCTGATCAATACTAATATGATATACTCTCTAATATGTACAGAATGCAATGCTGCACTTACCGAAACAGATGCTCTATATAGAAAAAGTGCACGACGACTCGATTCTTGCCTCGATATCGATCTTTCTGGGGTTAAAAACTTTAAACTTCTATTAAGGGGATCCAAAATTACCGACAAAACGCGAAAGTCGTTTCAAGTGAAAATCTTTTTTTTGGCTACACAGATTGATAAATCCTTTTCCACAGTTAAAGTATTGATAATAACGAAGGCGGGGAGCTATATTTCATATAACAAATCAAAGAAAAGTTAAACAATTACAGTTTTGTTATCGACTTCTTGCGTCAAGTCGTAACAATATTTATTTAATATAAAAGTTCTGCAGTTTGTTCGTGCACAAGATATAGCTCCCCGCCTCGGGATAACATGAAGGAATATTAGTGAACTCTTAGAAATAAGTTTATTAGTCTAGTAAAAAAGATTTTCACTCGAAATGCTTTCATGCATATGTGTGCGTGCGAGATTGAGGCAAAAGAGTAAAACAGAGCAGTAGATTAGTTCCGCGATGTCGCGATAGACAGAGCTGCAATCGTACAGGACAAAGACAGACATAGTCGTATTATCTTCGTTTCTTTCATGTATGTGAGAGTAATATACATGTACGCACTAACATTATTGCAGTATCTTTTTTCTCTCGATCATACGCTCTGTCTCTTTCTAATCGCTCGCTCGCTATGTACTACGTATCGCTTAGCTTCATGCTCCTCGCATATTCACTTA
>NW_021851259.1:92153-101977 GCF_003651465.1 Formica exsecta | reverse complement strand
ATGCAAAACACCGTGAATCAAGATTATCAAGATTTATTTTAATCAAAATACAATATAAAGATGTATTCTATTGACAAAAATCACAAATATAAATATCCTCTTGTTTGCAGGATTTGCAGGATTTTCTTATTTAACTTTTTAACTTTAAGGGTCTCAAAAAACTTTTTTTTTAGTGGTTTCTTTTTCTGAGTGTTAGTTTTCGTTTCCAACTGTTCTTTGTAGAGACACAAAGTCAAGATAACAGTTCTTCCTCTTTTCATTGTATGAGATGTGTAAGTACCCGGTTTTGCCCCAACACAAGGAAAGTAACAAATACGGCGATTGTATATTCCGGCCGAAAAAATGCTGATCAATACTAATATGATATACTCTCTAATATGTACAGAATGCAATGCTGCACTTACCGAAATAGATGTTCTACATATAAAAAATGCGCGACGACTCGATTCTTGCCTCGATATCGATCTTTTTGGGGATAAAAACTTTGAACTTCTATTAAAAAAGAAATATCGTGTGCATAGGGACACGGTTTGTTTTAAAATAATGATGGCGCCAATCTACAACCGAATATATTGATCTACCCCTGATCATATTGGCCATTTAAATATTAAGAGGAAGAAGAAGAGACCTCGTTCTGGTATCAGGTATCACTGGCGGTAGCGGTAAGCAGTAAGCGGTAATACCTGCACGCAGAATACAGTGTGTATTTGAATTGAGAGTGTTCGCTCATCGAGATAATTTTCTTCTCGTATATTATTGGAAAATACTGTCTTGAGGTAATCCCCAAATTTGCAATAAATGCTCAACTTGTGCAAGGCTGCTACAAATTGCTGCACCGACTCTCCGTCTGCTTGCTTCCGCTGATAAAATTTATAATTTTCAGCGATTTCTAATGGCGCTGGCGCGTAAAATTCCTCCAACTTTTGGACTAGTATCTCGTAGGTCTGCCCAAACGGATCCTTTGGGTCAAGTCGGTCACATAGAATATCGAAGGTCGTCGGACCCACATAGTGAAGTAGGTATGGCACACGTGCATTTCCTTCGATCCCGAACACCAGGAAAGCGCCTTGTAGGCGCTGCAGCCAACGTTTCCACGTGGACACATTCGGATCGATCTTGTTCTTTATATCAACGAAATGAAAATAAATTCTCCAGTCTCTCTGGCTATTCTGATTGATCGAATATATATCATGTCGTTAAAGATCATGAGCAAACCAAAAAACATCTTGATGCTTTTAAATCTTGGCAACTTTTCGCTAACGGAATGATCTCTCAGCACACTATAGACTTTCATAATGAAAAGATTTTTAATATTGAACAAGAACACTGGAGAAATGTCTTTAAACGAATAATTCTTTAATTGTTAAATATCTTGCTCAACAAAATTTAGCTTTCTGAGGTAAATCTAATACTTTATATAACCCAAATAATGGTAATTTCTTACAACTTGTGCGCAGTAAGCGGTAATACCTGCAGGCAGAATACAGATCCATTTGAATTGAGAGTGTTCGCTCATCGAGATAATTTTCTTCTCGTATATTATTGGAAAATAAACATGATCCACTATTTGATTACAATATTTATACGAATTATGCGGAACCATGAATAGTAAAAAACCTTCTGGTTTTCAATTTCGTCAAGAGAGAAAGAGAAAAGAAGAAGAAGGTAAAAAATTATCGGGCTTATTAGCTAAATTTTTAAAAACTACATCAAATGCTTCCTTTCATTGTTCAACGAGTTCATCGATGGCAAGCACATCTTTTTGTACTGTTTCTTCGATGTGTACTTCTTTAGACCCAATACCATCAACGTCGACCGCAGACCCTCACCTTCTGAAGCTTTCCCAAATTCGATTTCACCTCCTGCGTCAATTCATATTGATATTGATACCAATATCGACGGTGACAATAGTTTTCAATTAGTTCGGATCGATCAATTTGAAGATCCAGGTCTCTGGCCTGATATAATTTCTCAAGATTTTCGGACTCAGATAATTGATCATGGCGTTCCCAAACAAATTATGGATTTTGACTTTCCATTAGATTCAAATAATAGCTGCTTCTCAAAAAGTTCATATACCCGTACAATGACTAACGGTGAAAAGTTATCCAGAAATTAGTTAGTTTATTCAAAATCTAAAAATGCTGTTTTTTGTTTTTCTTGTTCTTTATATCAACGAAATGAAAATAAATTCTCCAGTCTCTCTGGCTATTCTGATTGATCGAATATATATCGTGTCGTTAAAGATCATGAGCAAACCAAAAAACATCTTGATGCTTTTAAATCTTGGCAACTTTTCGCTAACGGAATGATCTCTCAGCACACTATAGACTTTCATAATGAAAAGATTTTTAATATTGAACAAGAACACTGGAGAAATGTCTTTAAACGAATAATTCTTTAATTGTTAAATATCTTGCTCAACAAAATTTAGCTTTCCGAGGTAAATCTAATACTTTATATAACCCAAATAATGGTAATTTCTTACAACTTGTGCAGATGTTAGCCGAATTTGACTCAACCATGGCTGAACACTTACGTCAATTTATAATAAAAGAAAATGGACAGCATTATTTAAGTAATCATATACAAAATGAGCTATTATCATCTATGTCTAAATTAATTTCCGATTCAATAATTTCTTTAATTAATTCAAGTAAGTATTTTGCGATCATTGTAGATTCAACACCAGATATCTCCCATCAGGAGCAATTAACAATAGTGGTGCGTTTTGTTTCATATAAAAATAATCAATTTAAAATTTATGAACACTTTCTTGGTTTCATTAAAGAAAATAGTAAAAGTGCTATCTAAAATTTTTTTTTTTTTTAAAGGTGCAGCCATTGCAAGTGCTATTTTAAAATTTCTATTAATAAATAATTTAGATATACAAAATCTGAGAGATCAAGGTTACGATAATGGTTCAAATATGAAGGGAAAAAACAATGGAGTGCAACAACAAATTTTAGATAAAAATCCTTTAGCCTTTTTTGTTCCTTGCGCATGTCACTCCTTAAATTTAGTAGTATATGATGCAGCTGTATCGCCGAAAAAATTGCAAATTATGAGTTTATATTATCCGTGCTCTGTTGGTATGACATTTTACAAAGAATCAACATCGTTTCAAAATCTTTGCAGTCGCATCAAATTAACATACCACAATGTATAAACTTAATTGAAAATATAACCGTTTTTTTAAGAGAATATCGTGAAAATGGTTTTATAGACATTGAAATAAATGCCAAAGATGTAGCAGTTCAAATGAACGTTTCTCCAGAGTTTCCACCCGTATGGCAATTTTGTTTAAGAAAACGGACACAATTTAGCAGTGTTAAATTTGTAGGAATTTACAAGTTTTATTAAAGTTGAAAAACTGCATCTTCTCTTCCAACTCCTGTTCATTATTTCACAATTATATAATTATAATTTAAATTTATTTTTGCTATTCATGTTTCATAAATTTCAAGCTATTCAATACATTGATTACTTTTGAAAATATATAAAAAACTTTATTTTGTTAAATTTTACATTACATTTAAGTATTGTCACATTTCTGGTATACGATTATCATTCCTCAGGATTGACTGCACCAATCTTATTCAAACTGGTCGCAATCGAAAGCTTGCATCCACATTGTATCAGAAAAGTGCCGTTACATTTTTGATTGACGGCTTGGTTCCTGAGGAATTTTAATCGAAAGTTTATTAGACGTAAAACTCCGGATAAGCTACTTGGTAGCGTCGCGGCCCCTGTACATAGGCAAACCGTTGACAAGCTGGAACGAATTTTTATATATACTTGGCGTCGCGACGCTACCGCGTCGCTTGATAAAAGTAACTGTTAAAATCGTTACTCGTTACCGAAAAATGTAACGAAGTTACTTTTTCCGTTACAAACAAAATTTGTAACGCCGTTACTGTTACGAAAAAAAGTAACTGTAACGGTAACGGCGTTAGAAGTAACGCGTTACTTCCCAACCTTGCAATTTAGTAATCAATGTCCAGATGAACCAATTACAGATGCTAGACAGAAATTTAAAGTAGAATTTTTTAATTATATCATTGATGTAGCTCTGAATTCTTTGGAAGAACGATTCGATCAGCTAAATTGTAATAGTAATGCTTTCAAATTTCTGTATGACTTTAATGCTTCCGATGTTACTTTAAATCAATGTAAAACTTTAGAATCAAAACTTTATAACAAAAATTTAAATTATTCTGATATAAATGCTATTGAACTGTTTGACGAGATAAATCTATATAAAACAACCTTTTCAGATATACAACAAAACACCTTGCAATCCCCAATTGAAATTTTAAATAAATTAGCTGGAAATGGCCTTGTGAAAATATTTCTCAATTTAACAATAGCGTTTCGAATATTATTAACTATGCTAATATCTGTGGCAACTGGTGAGGCAACTTTTTCCAAATTAAAAATAATAAAAAATTATCTTAGAAGTACAATGACGCAGACACGGTTATTCGATTTAGTCATCCTATCAATCGAGAAGGAGGTGGCCAACAGCTTCGATTACAAAATTATTGTAGAAATATTCGCAAAAGCTAAGGCCCGACAAAATACCTATTTTTAAATTGCTTTTATTTTACCTTTTTAAAAAACGTATTAAGAAAAAGATATAAAATATATTAACTTTCGATAATGTGAAAATAAATATAAAAATGGAAATATATACAACAAAATTCCAAAATATAAAAAAATATTAAAATATTAAAACATGAAAAAGAAAAAAAATATTAAAATATTAAAACTAAAAAAAAGGAACGAAGCGGTAATTTTTGAAACAATTTTTTTGCTCTTGCAGCCTCGCGTTGGGGCGCGCGAACAAATTCCAGCGTAGGGGCGCCTAAGACTGTCGGAACGCCCCCGTCTGTAGCTGACCGCTTTGGTATGGGCAAGTCATCGTTAAGTAACTGCTTCATGCGTGTCATCAAAGCTCTCAACGACATTGCTGATGAGGTAATTGTTTGGCCAACAGATGGCAAGCTTCTGACTGTAAAAGAAAAATTCAGAAAAAATGGTGGTTTGCCTGATGTCATTGGTGCAATTGATGGTACTGATATTGAAGTAAAAAGTCCTAAAGTAAGTAGAATGATATTAGCATGTACCATACTGTTAAAAAAATAATTTTTTGTCAGATGAAGAGAAATATTTTGTGTATCTTTGCAGGAAAATTGTCATTCTCTAAGCTGTTTGTGATTCTGAGCTTAGCTTCACAGATTGCTTTGCTGGTTTTGCGGGCTCTGTTGGTGATTTGCGAGTCTTCAGAAACTCAGATTTATGGCATGCAGTTCAAGAAAATAGGCGAGTCTTTTTTCCTGATCAGGAATTTATCATTGGGGACAAAGCATACCCTGTCTTGACGTGGTGCATTCCGCCTTTCCGTAACTTGGGGAACTTGACACAGGCACAGCAAAAATTTAATCAAGCCCTCTCTAAAATGAGACAGGTAATTGAACGAGCTTTTGCTCTGCTGAAGGGAAGATGGAGACGATTAAAATGTTTGGATATGAATAGAGATGATATGATTCCCTTAACCATAATAGCATGTTGTGTACTTCATAATATATGTCTGGACGGTGTAAATGATGTCATTGATGATTTTATTGCTGAGGGGTATGATGATGCCCTTAATGATGGAATTTCTCAAGAGATTATTGCAAACGATGCAGATAGCGAAGCAAAGCGTAATTACTTAGTCACACCTGTATCCTAGGATTTTAAATTGTATCTGTCAGTAAATTATAATGTAATATTTCAACATTTGTATGTAATAAAATAAAAAAAGTATGCAATAAAATAAAATTTATATTAAAGTTGTTTATTAAAGGTTAACCAACAGTACATTTTTATATGAAATAATTATGAATCAGACTTGAATTAAATCGACACTTTTTGTCCAGTTCCGTACTTACAAGTAACAATAACTTAAGTACACAAATCACAGCATTATATGAAGTAAGAACATGACCCATACTTTGACGCAAGAATTAGAAAGAAATGTTGCAATAACTAAGTAAAAAGTAAACAAACATTATACGGTATTTTATTGTATCTTAATGAAAACGAAAATCACATTTTTACGAAAGTAGAACTTATAGTGATAGTACAGTTTTTTAACAGAATCTAACTTTAACACATAAAAATCACTTTTTAAAATAATACAACTAATAGTACTATATATCTTCTACATAATTTAATAATAATATTACTTAAACATAATATTACTAAACAAAATTTTCTTTGATAATACTTTTTTGTACACAATCTCAGTGCTTTAACAATAGTAAAAATCTTTTACAAAACTACAACAAATACTGCTGGTACATGTCATCTAAAGTCCGTATCAGACTACGCATTGAAGATTGAGATTCAAGATTCAAGATTGAAATTTGACAAATCAGAATAAAGAAATTTTAGTCCCTTTTGTTCTGATTAGTCAAATTCCAATCTTTAATCTTCAATCTTCAATTTTCAATGCGTAGTCTAATACGGGCTTAACAGTAATTAAAAATAAAATCTAACAGTATTTTAAAAGAAGGTACAACATATCACAGCATTTCAATTACTGTCACATCTAATATGCTATTAAGTTCACACAATCACTTAGATCAGGTGTAGCAGAAAAAATTCAACTAACATTTAAAGTTTATCAAGAAGTTTGGACATAAAGTTTTCATAAACTTTAATAGTTATTTCCTTTCTCTCCATACTTTCTTTGTGTCGTTGCTCTCGTGCTTCTTCCTTCTTTTGTGCCTCAGCTTGATTAGCCAATAACCAAGCCTCCAATTGATGTTCCATTCTTGTTTCTTTTCATATTTTTCTCTGTCTTATGTACTTTTATTTCCTGTTCACCACTGTCGCTGCTCTCACATGCTTCTGTAGAGATGTCTCCTGATTTTGGAGTGGAACAGCCACTTTGAACAGTGGGACGTCTTTTCAAACTAGATGCAATAGCAACAGGTTTAACGTTTGGTTTCATACTGAGTACTTCTTCCATTTCATTATAAAACTTGCACGTTTTGGGTTGTACACCTGTCTGTGCATTGTGGTCCTTTGTTGCCATGTAACGTCTTCTGAGGTCTTTGAACTTATTTTCACACTGTACACCATTGAAAATCCAGTTAGGATTCATTTTTCGTAGACCCTCAGAAATCATCCGCCACACTTCCACATTTTTCATTACAGAACTTTTAAACAGCGATTCATGATCCTGCCACAGTTTGATCAAGACCTTAATAGCATTTTCGTCCTTCCATTTCACAACTGTCTCTTGTGATTTCGATTTTACAGGTACCTCTACAGATACAGGTTTTTCAGGTACCGTGGAGTCGTCACATTCTTGTATAGATATAGGTTTTTCCGGTACATCTATAGATGCTGTAGATAATGTTCCTAGGAAAAACATAAAATATATACTGATGAAAAATACTGACCCTCACATTAGATATTAAGGAAACAGCAACTTGTAACGCAACAGTAATGAATTAAGTAAAGGTCTTTACCAAAGGAAGAAGCTGAAGGATGTTCATCTGAACGTATATTGAAAAAGTTTCGCAAATCTTCGCAGTCGGTGGCCACGCACAACTTATTATCTGTTACATAAATATATGTCACAACTTCAAATATGATACAAAATGACAAATATACCAAAAGAAACCTAACTTAGCCAAGTGCTAAGGAAATTTATAAAACTATTTATTACTCCGTACCAACAACGTCGAATATATAGAAATTTCCCATGTCATCCTTTCGAGGGTTTCCCTTATCATCCACACATAAAATATGGCGACCTGAGATTAAGTTTACCATCTTTGAGTATCAATTTCTGAGCGAAGCACAACTGACGCTGACAGCACAGTTCTTTCCCGCCAATTCTCGCACTCCACCGAATCACACCGCAAAAAAGGAAGTGGAGAAAAGTCACACGAACGCTCAACGGGGTAGGGTTTTAGAACGACCACGAGTATATGCTCAGTGTGCCCACTAGGTGTTTTCGAACGAACAAGGTGTGACATTATACACACGGGTGCTGTTTTCGAACGCACCCCTGGCCGGAAAAGAGAGAGCACCGGAAAGCTCGCAAACGATCTCGAACGATCTTGCTGCGCGCGCATTTCATACGTACTTAAATATATAACATAGTACAAAACATAATAATAAAGAAGAATAATGAATCATTATATACTTATCATGCAACTTCAATGTATCTTCTATTCTTCCAAGTATTTTCGCTGCAATCTTTTTATTAATGAACAACATAATATAATCACAAGAGAGAGAGAGAGAGAGAGAGAGAGAGAGAGAGAGAAAGGGGGGGGGGGGAGGGGGGAGACTGAAAAAATATCTAAATTAAAATATATAAACTGTGTAGCCATAATTATAGCAGACAAATATTTAAACTGTGTAGCCATAATTATAGCTACACAGACAAATATATAAACTGTATAGCCATAATGATAGCTACGCAGACAAATATATAAACTGTATAGCCAGAATCATAGCTACGCAGGCAAATATATAAACTGTATAACCATAATTATAGCAACGCAGACAAATATATATACTGTATAGCCATAATTATAGCTACGCAGACAAATATATAAACTGTATAGCCATAATTATAGCTACGCAGACAAATATATAAACTGTATAGCCATAATTATAGCTACGCAGACAAATATATAAACTGTATAGCCATAATGATAGCTACGCAGACAAATATATAAACTGTATAGCCATAATTATAGCTACGCAGACATATATATAAACTGTATAGCCATAATTGTAACAATACGCCCCTAAACTTCCACACCCGTGTCTCGGCCCCACCGTGGGGCCGCCCCACCACGCGCCGACTCGCGTGAGTGGGAGGCCTCCGTACCGCGTTATACCGTAAGACCGTTTTGTATATACCGCGACCTGTTTGTACCGTAAGACCGCTTTGGTCTCTGCGTCCTAAGGGACTCTAGCACCGTTTGTATATATCGCAACCTGTTTATACCGTAAGACCGCTTTGGTCTCCGCGTCCTAAGGGACTCTAGCACCGTTTGTATATATCGCGACCTGTTTATACCGTAAGACCGCTTTGGTCTCCGCGCTCTAAGGGACTCTAGTACCGCCTTGTATATACCGCGACCCGTTTATACCGTAAGATCGCACTGTATATACCGCGCATTATAATTGTAGAGTAAATTAGCCATACTACGATTTCCGTCAGTGTCGCGCCGACTCCACCTGTACACGCGGCCTTCAGACTACACAAGCGCGCTAGCCCTTCTATAAGGGTAGGCCGCAGAAAGTGCCGACGCCCCGTCCTTCTAAGGATAAGGTAGTCAGGCTGTTGGAATTACGAACGAAAGCCACGCGACACCGTAGTATTTAAGATCCATTCTGTTCAGCTTAGAATAACTATGGTTTACTTGCATGCGAATACCGCGATCGCAGAACACGTCCGCATGAGCCGCGCTCGCTTCCCGAGCTCCCCGCGCACCAGCCAGAAACTCTGTCTGTACCCGAATTTCTGTACGCACCGCTCTTGCATGTCGCATTGTGAATAACAACCGCTCACGCGAAACTCTGTACGCACCGTTCCCGCATGTTGCATTGTACATATAATATAGCTCAGTGTTAGATGTTGATAATCGCTTAAATAACATAATTGTTTAACCGCTTATACCGAGGTAAAGTAAGTTGGAGTTTCCCCTTTCTCCCGAATCCTGGTACCGGCGAGCCTTGATCCACGGCGTACGGGAAAGGTGAACCGTTACAAATTATAGCTACGCAGACAAATATATAAACTG
>NW_021851259.1:90804-91881 GCF_003651465.1 Formica exsecta | reverse complement strand
TACGATTTCCGTCAGTGTCGCGCCGACTCCACCTGTACACGCGGCCTTCAGACTACACAAGCGCGCTAGCCCTTCTATAAGGGTAGGCCGCAGAAAGTGCCGACGCCCCGTCCTTCTAAGGATAAGGTAGTCAGGCTGTTGGAATTACGAACGAAAGCCACGCGACACCGTAGTATTTAAGATCCATTCTGTTCAGCTTAGAATAACTATGGTTTACTTGCATGCGAATACCGCGATCGCAGAACACGTCCGCATGAGCCGCGCTCGCTTCCCGAGCTCCACGCGCACCAGCCACACGCGAAACTCTGTACGCGAATTTCTGTACGCACCGCTCCCGCATGTTGCATTGTACATATAATATAGCTCAGTGTTAGATGTTGATAATCGCTTAAATAACATAATTGTTTAACCGCTTATACCGAGGTAAAGTAAGTTGGAGTTTCCCCTTTCTCCCGAATCCTGGTACCGGCGAGCCTTGATCCACGGCGTACGGGAAAGGTGAACCGTTACAAATTATAGCTACGCAGACAAATATATAAACTGTATAGCCATAATTATAGCTACGTAGACAAATATATAAACTGTGTAGGCATAATTATAGCTACGCAGACAATTATATAAACTGCAAATCCATAATTATAGCTACGCAGACAAATATATAAACTGCAAAGCCATAATTATAACTACGCAAACAAATATATAAAATGCAAAGCCATAAAAAGTGAAACACTAATAAATAACACCATAGAGAAGCCTTCTCTCTCACAATACTAATTATGGACACTTTTATATATGGCAGGTTGAGGTTATGTGTAATGTTTATTCCCACCATTATCACTTGGAGATGTCCTCAGTCTTCTTCTTCTTCTTTGTGGTATTGGCTCCGACGAATACTCGTCACACGGCCATCAACTGGTATTTTGAGATGGAGATCTTAAAAGGTTCAAATATTAGTGGAGGAGTTCAGGAAACTAGTACTTAGATTGGATAAAGAGAGCGCAGGGAAAAGAAGTAAGAAAGCACGGGAGCGTGTTCGGTAGGGTCAAACCTGAATCCTGCATGCTTTAAGGAAAGAGT
>NW_021851259.1:78467-89494 GCF_003651465.1 Formica exsecta | reverse complement strand
TAGCGTATAATGTATACAGAAGTGGCGTTAAATGAGAATACAAAGGCGTTAACAATAACGAAAATTCTCTTAGAAGAGAAGAAAGTCTAAAAAATAAGGTTCAAACAAAGGACACACGCGTAACGTGTCACAACTCACGGCTGTACTCGACGAAGGGTGTAACGAAAATGTTAAGCCTGTCACACACAAATTGGCATAGCTGCATATGAATAGCTTCTTCTTCTTCTTCTTCTTCTTCGTGTGCTCCGACGATCCGACGAATACTCGTCACACGGCCATCAACTGGTATTTTGAGATGGAGATCTTAAAAGGTTCAAATATTAGTGGAGGAGACTAGTACTTTAGTACTTAGATTGGATAAAGAGAGCGCAGGGAAAAGAAGTACTTTAAGGAAAGAGTGAACAGCGAGGACCACTCCGAAGGATGGTTCCGCCAATAGATCCGTTGCGTCAACCGGAGGAGAAATGTCAAGCTGGTTAAGCGCATTCATTAGCGAGTTTCGGTTAGTGTCTAAGAGAGGGCAAGTCCAGAGTATATGATTGATGTCTTGCGTAAGGGCTCCACAGGGGCAGCCAGAGTGAGGTACCAAGTTACAACGATAAAGGCTGCTGTTGAGTGCGTAGTGTCCGGTTCTAATCCTAGTACGTGTTGTGATGCTTTCTCGATTGAAGTTTTTTATGTTATAAAACCATGATTTTGGTTGAAATTCGTTGAAGTGTCTAAAGTAGTTAATTCCTTTATGTCTAACCTGCGCTTTTAGAGAGGCGGTCATTTCCAAGATGTGCTCTGTTCTCACTACCGAGAAGAGATCGGAGTAAGGAAGCAAGCCAGCATATATCGTACCCCTGGCCACTGCATTCCTTGCCAGAAGATCCGCCGTCTCATTGCCCAAGATCCCAGAATATGACGGTATCCAAGCAACCACCACTTGTAATCCTATTGATTGTACGGCGTATAGTTTTTGTTTTATAGAATGGATGATGTGACTGTAGGAGTGTCGGAAGTTGAAGGATGATAGAGCTTGAACTACGCTGAGAGAAGATGGCGTCCAGATGTCCTCAGTAAGTTACTAAAGTTCCCTATGCAGATGCTCAGAACGAATCTTATTGGTGAATCATTTTGCTTCTTAGATACAGTCGGCAGCCAATGAGAGGACGCATAGACGAGACCACATTGTTTTTTCACTTTTTATTAACAACATAAATAACGATAATTATACGCTTTAAATCTTCCTTGGTTAATAAGAAACTTATGAGCAAAAGATGATATCAAACTATGTAGTAGTTATCGAGAACTCACAAATTTTTTATATCAAAATATGTCAGATTAAGATATAAAATAACTCGAAAAATACTTAATGAAAAAATACTTTATTATAGTGTTTTAAAAGGGTCTCGACAAGAATATGCAATAAAAAATGGGGGTTTCCATTCAAGAAAACATCGATCACATTGACCTGCTCTTGAAAAGGTCACTGAAGGTCAAGTCCATATTTTCATCATGTGGCCCCCTTCAAACCATGCAACTTTTGTCTGAAACATTTTTCCGTATCTTCCATATTTTTCGAAATAATTGCCTGCGGCATTTTAAATGGGACACCGTGTATACTATACATTCTCACTTGTCATTTATTTTGTAATTTGTACAAAATGAACTAGATCACAAAACAATATCGCATGTGCAGATTCTCATGTCTATTATTTTTTTAAATCTTTATATTTGGTTTTTGTACTTTGGCGTGAGTAAAATCGTTACAATATAAACGATTTTTATCGCTTTTCATTCTAGTAGCATTTACTTTCCAGCAATTTTGACGTATAGAAATGAATCTTGAAATATAGATAATTATACTTATAATGAATATTTATTTATAATTATAAATATTTATTATATTTATCTATAATTATAAATATTTATAATCTTACCGTAATACTTTTATGTACAGAATAATGAGACAAATCAATTAGTATAGGAAAAATAATTGTTTTTAAGAAAAAGTATGTAATTATTTACAATGTATTTTTTTAAAGAAGTATTTGTCTTTTTCTTTACACTAATTGATTTGTTCATGTGGCCCCCTTCAAACCATGCAACTTTTGTCTGAAACATTTTTCCGTATCTTCCATATTTTTCGAAATAATTGCCTGCGGCATTTTAAATGGGACACCGTGTATACTATACATTCTCACTTGTCATTTATTTTGTAATTTGTACAAAATGAACTAGATCACAAAACAATATCGCATGTGCAGATTCTCATGTCTATTATTTTTTTAAATCTTTATATTTGGTTTTTGTACTTTGGCGTGAGTAAAATCGTTACAATATAAACGATTTTTATCGCTTTTCATTCTAGTAGCATTTACTTTCCAGCAATTTTGACGTATAGAAATGAATCTTGAAATATAGATAATTATACTTATAATGAATATTTATTTATAATTATAAATATTTATTATATTTATCTATAATTATAAATATTTATAATCTTACCGTAATACTTTTATGTACAGAATAATGAGACAAATCAATTAGTATAGGAAAAATAATTGTTTTTAAGAAAAAGTATGTAATTATTTACAATGTATTTTTTTAAAGAAGTATTTGTCTTTTTCTTTACACTAATTGATTTGTTTCATTATTCTGTACATACAAGTATTACGGTAAGATTATCGAAAACTAAATATTTTACGAGATATTTTATTTTTTATATCAAAATATGTCAGATTAAAATATAAAATAACTCAAAAAGTACTTAATGAAAAAATACTTTATTATAGTGTTTTGGAAAGCTCTCGAGATAAGCTACAAGAATATATAATGAGAAATAGAAGGTTCCATTTTAAAAAATGAAGATGACCTTCAAATCTCCTAAGCGCCTCCACCGAAAAAAAATGTTCACTTCCACAGGATTTCCCCTTCGATACCATACAATTTTTATTTCAAACATTTTCTCCTATCTCCAAAACTGTGGGAGTTATTCGGGTGGCCTGTCTTAGATGCCTCACCCTGTATATATATTTTTTTTTGTAGCAATGGACGATATATGGGAAGATCCTGATTTTCTCCTGCAATTTATATAATGTACGTTGGTCATTATATGGCAAAAAAGACAACGTAAACCAAGAAGATGGTGGGTGAGACCTATTAATGAAAATCGATCTTATTAAGGAGACTTTGATGCATTGTTTCAAGAGTTGAAAGATGATACCGTGATGTTTTTCCGATATACAAGGATGACAGTAGACATTTTTATACATTATTGGAAATGATAATTCCAAAATTCCAGAAACGGAGTTGGAGAGCTCTTTCTCCTGAATTACATTTGTTTTCGACTCTCAGATATTTGGCGACTGGAGATCAAGTGTTATCTCTATCATTAGCATACCGTATTGGAGAATCTACAGCATATAATATCATAAGAGAAACAACTGAAGCTATCGTGGAAGTTTTGTTTCATCGATTTGTATCACCTCCTTAGAAGCAGATTATAGGAAATTTAGTGCAGGATTTCTTGATGAATGGAACTTTCCAAATTGTGTTGGTGCAGTGGATGGCAAACATTGCATAATTCAGGCGCCCGCACGATTTAGTAGTTTATTTTTTAATTATAAAAAAACGTTCATTGTGGTATTGATGGCTGCTTGCGATCATAATTATAAATTTACCTTAATTGATGTCGGAGCATATGAAAGTCAAAATGATGCTGGTGTATTTGCCGAATCTAAGTTTGGAAAATTATTGAAAGAACAAAGATTGAATTTGCCAAAAGAAAGAGTAAAACTGCCAGGAAGTGATGAATCAACTAGTTTTCTTTTTATTGGAGATGATGCATTTCCTTTGTCAAAAAATTTAATGAAACCTTATTCAGATAGAAACTTAGATGAAAAGAAAAGAATTTTTAATTATAGATTATCTCGTGCATGAAGAACGATAGAAAATGCTTTCGGGATTCTGGTATCGCGTTGAAGAGTACTACGTCGACCCATTTGTATGCATCCCAAGACTGCCGACAAAATAATCTTAAGTACAGTAGGCCTCCATAATTTCTTGAAAAGTATAGATGACCAGTAAGTTCCAATGAATAGATTTTACTGTCCTCCGAACTATGTTGATGGTGACAATAACAATGGAGAAATTATAAATGGTGCTTGGCAAGAGATTAATGATATACCTCTTCAAAATCTCGTGCCAACCAATGCTTGTCGAGCCACAATGGAGGCATATGCTCAACAAGAAACTTTTGCAAACTATTTCTTGACTCCAGCCGGAGAAGTTCCATGGCAATATAATTATGTACGAAAAGGACAAAATCGGGACCAAATTTGAATAGAAGTCAATCAAGAAATGACTTATTTTATAGACATTTAATGTAATATGTATGTGTATATATTTGTTAAATATCTCATACAATGTTTGGTGAAATACACATCAACAATATGCATGTTAAGTACAATATTTAATTAATAATTCTATACTTAAGCAACTTTTTGACTTAGGCAACTTTAATGACTAACATTATGAAGCTAAATGTCAAATTAAGGAATACAATTTATTTGCACGTACGTTCCATATAACACATATTAGATAAGTTTAAATAAACTATTATTACCAAAGACAATTTACGAATGTTCCACATAAACTTATATTTTAATGATAAATAAAGTAAAAAAAATAAAATTCTTTTTGTACATTTTTTTCAACAACTGCTATCTCAAACAAACAAAAAAAATTTTATAAAATAAAAATATTTATAATTTCTTATCACAATGTTTATAACTTTGTTTCATTAAACAAGTTATCTTCTATCTACAAGCAGATTCTTTGTGAAAATAATATACTAATCCGATAATCTTGCTTTAATTTAATATTTTTTTATAAATATTCAGCTGGGAGAAATGATAATAACATACATGTAAAAAAATAAACAAAAAAGATTTCAACGCCTGATATTCTGCATACTGAAAAACATGTAAGAAAGAGAGAAATAGCTGAAATGTGTGTGTGTGTGTGTGCGCGCGCGCGCGTGTGCTTCCTATCCGTGCATGTACTTTGGTATATTTCAAACTTTTTTTGTTAATAACTTTTTAAAAAAAATTAATTTTTCTGTTTTGACTAAATTATCATTTTTTTCTAAATTAATTATGTATTTTACAATACATTAGAGATTATCATATTGCACAAACTCATGTGTGTATTGTATATGCAGCATGTAAATATTTTTAAAGATTGTATTACTTTAAATTAATTAATATTATATATTTGATTATCTCATTAATTCTAAAGCAATACATAAAATAAAAATGAATAAAAAACATAAATTAAAGATACACAAAATGTTTTCCTCTCATTACCTCGCTTACGATCGCAAACAACCAACGCAGTTTTGAATAAAGAGTGTCATCCTCAATCAGTCATGCTCCACGGGCCATGCCAAAGTCTTGTAACTCGATAATGCGTAAACAGCATTCTTGTTCCAATACACCATCCTTGAAACGTATCATGAGACAATTCCGGACTGATCTCGTGAATGTACATTTTTATTAGCGCATAGCAATGTAATTAAGCATTAATGGAGAAAGAGAGAGGAGAGAAAGAAAGAGAGAGTCTCTTCATTAATCCATTTGCCACGCAAACATCGTCTATAACGTGTGCGCTTATATCTCTTCTTCATCCATCCAGCTGTCTCTTATCCTAAAACTATCGATCTTCGCGAGAACATAGCAGCATTGAATCATTCGTGCATGTAAAGTATATGCATGTTTTAAGCCCTCGAGCAAATGGATCGGCAAATTGCTTGATTATCGTATTATTGTCTGATGTCGCTTAAATTGTACAATGTGCGTAAAAAATACTGACAAGGCAAAATTTGCAGTTCATGCAATTTATCAATTTTCCGAGAAACCCAGTGCATCGCGTATGGGATATACATATATATATATATTATATATAGGGGAAAGTAGGATAAAACCGGGTACTTTTTTGGATTTGTCTTTCTACAAAAAATGTGAGAGTAAAAAAAATTTTGCCGACCGTTAGTAGTCTTTAGTGAACCTTAAACTACGAGAAAATAAGGCTAGTTGCTGAAAAAAAAATTTTTGGTTATCAAGAATAACAAAATTTTGTGGAGTCAAAGTACCCTTTTGTGTACCGTTTTGTCCTACCGGTAGAGTCAAACCGGGTACCCATTTGAAAATATGCAAACCACCGTGTAATTACAAAATCAAGATTTATTTTAATCAAAATACAATATAAAGATGTATTCTATTGACAAAAATCACAAATATAAATATCCTCTTGTTCGATATTACTGCAGGATTTTCTTATTTAACTTTTTAACTTTAAGGGTCTCAAAAAACTTTTTTTTTAGTGGTTTCTTTTTCTGAGTGTTAGTTTTCGTTTCCAACTGTTCTTTGTAGAGACACAAAGTCAAGATAACAGTTCTTCCTCTTTTCATTGTATGAGATGTGTAAGTACCCGGTTTTGCCCCAACACAAGGAAAGTAACAAATACGGCGATTGTATATTCCGGCCGAAAAAATGCTGATCAATACTAATATGATATACTCTCTAATATGTACAGAATGCAATGCTGCACTTACCGAAATAGATGTTCTACATATAAAAAATGCGCGACGACTCGATTCTTGCCTCGATATCGATCTTTTTGGGGATAAAAACTTTGAACTTCTATTAAAAAAGAAATATCGTGTGCATAGGGACACGGTTTGTTTTAAAATAATGATGGCGCCAATCTACAACTAATAACACAAGTTAGCCATAGATAGCAGCATTTATTACGAAAAAACAGGGATACCCGGTTTGACCCGCCTACCCGGTTTTACCCAACTTTCCCCTACATCCACAATTTCGAAGTAATGCGTACTTACGTATAAAGAGAGACTGACCTATAAACTGAGCTGCAGACCACTTTGAAAGTTTAAATTATAATGAAAAGCCCATATGATAAGTGTACTTTAGTTTTCAGTAGAAATTTTCAATATATCGATATATCAATATATCGAACACAATTTATATTTCTTTTTACAGACGATAAAGCAACGTGCATCCGTTCTGCGTACAATATTTTTTTTGCAATGCCAATACATTGACATCTTCGTGAGATCAAAACTAATTTAAGGTGGAAAATGTAAATATCTTTAAAATAAAATTTTATATTCTCTATATATATATAGGGATATATGTATATTAAAGATAATAAATAGATGTATAATAATTTTNNNNTAAATATATAATATAATTTTCTAATATTCTAATATTTAGCTTTACCTATATTGCACCAACACATTGAATTCAACAGATACTAATCCATCGCGGTGTGTTGCTTTTACCGATAAGTGGATAGCAAAAAAAAATTAATATTTTATTTTTAATTATTTTTTTCTCTTTATTATTTTTCTGTATATTATTTAATAAATTTCAATATTTTATTATAATACCTAATAATAATAAAATAATAACAAATGTATGTATGTGAAATATAAAATATATAAATAATGTGCACTATATGTGCTAATATTTAATAAAATATACAATAAAAAATTTGTTTATAAAAATACTTAACTTAATAATTGATAAATATTCAGTTAAGTATATATATACAGGGTGCGGCATTTATAGTGACGCGGGCATATTTTTCGTAAAGGTCGTTTAGTCTTTCTCAGTATCTTAAACAGAGAGGTTGACACAGTGTCATTATGACATAGCGACTTTTTCTCTTTCAACTCTAACTATAACGCAGGTACATAAATTTGTTTATTTCATTTTTATAACGTGATTGTCATTATTTAATATTGTAATTTTAGTTCACTTGATAAGGACCAAAACCATATGGTCGAAACGTTGTGATCACAATCAAACAATAAATTGCCAGTTGGGTCGGATATATACAAACACTCCTTTAAAAAAGATTTAGTTAGGCTCAATCATTAAAAATAAGGCAGAAAATAGGCAAATGAGCCACGCACGATGTTGTCAATTTTGTATTTTTAAATAATTTACAATAGACGTTTCGAATCATCTTCAGTAATAGTTAATAAATTAAATTGAGAAAAATCACTACACCCTCACATAATTGATTCTTGTTCCATCTATACAATAAAAGGTGTTACTTTTAACATTGCCAAATTGTAGTGTATATTTATTGTAGTCTTACTACAATTTTGGCAATGTGTATGCGTATGTAAGAATAACACCTTTTATCATATAGATGGAACAGAAATTAATGATGTGAAGATATGATTTTTCTCAGATTTAATTATTGACTATTGCTGAAGATGGTTTGATCAAGAAACGAAACGTTTATTGTAAATTATTGAGAAATATAAGATTTAGCACCAACATTGTGCATGGTTTATTCGCCCATTGTCTGCATTATTTAAAAAAAAAAAAAGTTGGCGCCATATAGCAATCTTCTTATATGCGAGAAAATAATCAACAAAATATTTATTATTCAATCTTTTATGCGTACGTAGAATTTAAGAATAAATAAAAGAAACAATGTTTTTTTCAACGACATTTTTTACAAAAATGCTATAAAAATTTTTCGCAACTTACTATATCAATTCTCCGTAGTCCATAATATATCAATTATCTGTTTTTTCTTTGTTTTGCGCAATTCTTCTGGCATGTTTTGTAATTCTGCTGCTATAAAATGTGCAAATTTGTCTTCAACATCTTTGATGTTTTCAATTTTTGATTTCGCAACCAGAGAAGGATTATTCATTCTCTCAGATAGTCGAGTAGTCAATGATAACAGAGTCTGTTCTATTTTCTCTGACTCTAAATTTCGCTGTTTTTTTGGAGGCGTAAAACATTTGTCACGGTCCACTGATGCCATAATTGAGACGCGAGCAACACGACTCCGTAATGGTAGGGATACGCACACAAGCGTAAGCCGTGTGTTTTGAGTCGTGTTGCTCGCGTCTCAATTATGGCATCATTGATATTTCAGTAGAGCCAACTTAACTTTTGCTTGTGAATGTAAATAAACATAATTCTTGACAAATTTCTTGTTTATTTTCCATTTTGGTAATTAATACGAACGAATGGTAATTGTTACGAACATCAACATATAGGCTATATATCGACTATATATTGATGGTTACGAAATAATAAAAAGTAAAGGTTGGCACCATCTACTTTCAAGCGTTTTCACCGTCTAGATTTTGTGTCAATTCGCTGCTACTCCGACAAAGCTTGTAGATCGGAGTGAGAGTGAAATGAACGCAGTCAGTCGTATTTCCATGGACTTAAATTTAGTCCTACGCCGCACTAGATGCGAATTAATACTTTGGTGGAAAGTAGATCACTGTCACGGTCTGCATTAGTTCCAGATGGTATCGGTGTTGTAGATCCATGTGAAGATTCTATAGAAAACATGAATAGACTTCTTTCTGGTCTTTCTATTGCTACAGGTTTTTCTATTGCTGCAGGTACTTCAAAAGCAGTGGATGTTGGTGTAGCTGTAGATGTACATGTTTGCTGAAGTGGTGACATAGACTTTCTAGCATATGGATTTGTTGCACTAGACAATAAATGTTCTCGATTTTCATTTAAAGTAGAAGTTGCAGAGTTAGGTGGTGGAATCACTGCCGAACTTTTCTGCGAGCTCTCTAAGCTCACAGTGTTTCGCGAGCAATT
Source organism: Formica exsecta (assembly GCF_003651465.1). Classification (NCBI taxonomy): domain Eukaryota; kingdom Metazoa; phylum Arthropoda; class Insecta; order Hymenoptera; family Formicidae; genus Formica; species Formica exsecta. The sequence goes on along the minus strand of NW_021851259.1, from coordinate 79,832 downwards.
CAGTATGTTTTCTTGGTAAATATAACGAACAGGAGACCCAACCCCAATGACCTTGACCTTGACATATGTTATCAAGGACATAATTCTGAGTAACTTTTTCTTCTTAAAATTTAATATGTGCGCGTGTGTGTGTGAATGTGAGTGTGAGAGTGAAGGAAAATGTTTTCTCGCGGGTATTACATAAATGCGGAGGACATCAACCGAAATCATAAAGGGAGCACTGAAATTTAAATTCCGGCTCGAAATTTACATATAAATAGTTTCAATAATATAATATAAATTATTAAATAAATAAGAAAGTGAATGGGAAGAAAAGGAAAATAAAATTATTGGACATCTTCAAATTCTACTGAGGAGGGGGGAGGGCTTCTTCATCCAAAGGGCTTTTATAGGAACGGCTATAGGAACTTGAGAGCCTGGAGAAAAAAACGGAATAGTTGAGCCAAAAGAGCTTCCCAAAAGACTTATAACTTATGACGCTAATTATGTTTAACAGTTTATATGTGTATATATTGTAAATTTTTTTTCTCTGGTATAATAATATAATATAATAATCTCCTTTATCTTCTTTAATGTATTTAGTTAGGAGGTTACGTCCGGACTCGTGGAGAATTGAGTTGGGAAGGAACGCAACTTATACTTACCTCGAAACATACTCTCTCTTTCTTTTGCGAGACAAGTATTTTCGAGACGAATGAGCAATACAGAGCTCCAGACAGGTCAACAGCCAGAAGAGTCGCTTTTATTCTGTCAGTATATAGGCTGTTCGTTCGACGGTCCCTTTTCGGTAAAGGAATCCCTTACGCAGAGAGAGTCTTTAAGTTAATCATACCTGCCGACCCGTGGAGGGAGAAGATTCTTTAAAGTCTAAAGATAAGTGTGAACACCGACTCTTAACATTACGTCAGAACCTTTAAGTTAATCACATCTGCTGATCCGTGAAGGGAGAAGGTTCTTTAAAGTCTAAAGCTAAGTGTGAACACCGACCCTTAACATTACGTCAGAGTCTTTAAGTTAATCACACCTGCCGATCCGTAGAGAGAGAAGATTCTTTAAAGTCTAAAGCTAAGTGTGAACACCGACCCTTAACATTACGTCAGAGTCTATAAGTTAATCACACTTGCCGACCGGTGGATGAAAGAGGAAGAGGGAGAGATGTGCAAAATATTTAATAAATCATACAAAAATATATAATGTTGTCAATAACATGTATGTATAAATACTTGATTAAAGATTGAGATGATTTTCAAGATTGCAAACTGTTTCCTTTAGAAGGAAGGAAGGGAGGAAAAAAAATAATGTAAGAAAAGGCAAGAAAAAAAAAAAAATTTTAAGTAGACTCACTAACTTGTTGCGTACAAAGGT
>NW_021851259.1:31647-60002 GCF_003651465.1 Formica exsecta | reverse complement strand
CAGGAATGCTTGTCAGGTGAGGTTGTTCAGAAGAGGCAGGTGAATAGTCAGAAGGAAGAAGGGGAGTAGGAATTCTTGTCGGGTAATGTTATTCGGAAGAGGCAGATGAATAGTCAGAAGGAAGAGAGGTAGTAGGAATTCTTGTCCGTTGATAATTGAGAGAAGGTGAGAGAGAACGTTCAGGAGACTGGTGAGTAGGAAGGAGGAGGATAAGAAGAAGAAGAAGTAGAGGGACGAGGTTGTTTATTATGTGTTTGTTGAGCTTCGTGTAAGTGTTGAATTCTTAAAGTGAAAGAATGTTTATCTAAATTAACTTTCTTGTAATTTATAATAAAATTAGGGTCCGCGGACGCCCGAGCCAGAAGTTTCCTTATAGTGCGATTTTTTCTATTCCTCGCGGTTTTCACCCAAAGTTTCTATTTCGCAGAAATAGGTTTGGATGTTTGTTTCGTGGTTTCTACTAGGAAACGTACGTCAAGATTAGTAAAGAATTATCCGTTCATGAAAGAAAACTGTTCAATAATTGTTTTCTCTCTTTTTTTTCATTTTTTAGGGAAATAAAAAAAATATAAAAATAATGCAACAAAATATAAGATTTTAAATAAAGGGAAAAATATTTAATATAAAGATTATAATAATGGGATTTATTTAAAAGATGAAAAGAGATGGAAAAAGATTAACTTAAGTCCAAAGCTAAATGTGAAGACCAACTCTTAACATTACGTCAGAGTCTTTAAGTTAATCACACCTGCCGATCCGTAGAGAGAGAAGATTCTTTAAAGTCTAAAGCTAAGTGTGAACACCGACCCTTAACATTACGTCAGAGTCTATAAGTTAGTCACACTTGCCGACCGGTGGATGAAAGAGGAAGAGGGAGAGATGTGCAAAATATTTAATAAATCATACAAAAATATATAATGTTGTCAATAACATGTATGTATAAATACTTGATTAAAGATTGAGATGATTTTCAAGATTGCAAATTGTTTCCTTTAGAAGAAGGGAAGGGAGGAAAAAAAAATAATGTAAGAAAAGGCAAGAAAAAAAAGAAAAATTTTAAGTAGACTCACTACTTGTTGCGTACTGACGAATTTNTGCTGAATTGGAGAAGCGACTCTATCGGTCTTAGAAGAGTTGTACGGAAAGATGGCTCGGAGATCTGCTCGATGACTTTGTGATGTTAGTTAATAACAGTTTTCTTGGCACTTATCACTTAAACGCCACTGATTTCCTAGGTAATTACTCTAAGTCCTTTACGTTGTCACGGAACTCACTCACCGCATTCAACTTTTAGAATCGCGAATGAAAAAAAATGGAAATAAGTGAACCGGGTGTTAGAGCTGATTATTTGCTGGATCGAGAGTTGAATAGTGAGTCAGTCGAGAGCTGAAGACAGAATTGGATTTAAAGTTAAAGGCAGATTGGATTGAAAGCTAAAGACAGACTGTATCGAGAGGCGAAGATAGACTGACTTTTCGAGGAAGGATTTCACGTGTCCTCGAATCTTAACATCTCCTCGCATACCCTCTCCATTAGATAAGCAGATTCCCTTTAACGAATCAAATCTTTAAATGTTGCTCCTCTCATGAGTTGAAGGCGTCTCCCTTCCAAAAGAAGGTAATTATAGTTACATCGACAAAATATCGCTCTAGTTTTTAGAAAAATCTTTATCCAAGGATCTCTTTATACCGTGTTTTCGCTATTAAGTTTTAGAGTTGAAATATTATTTGATCCGTCTGTTTGTTTTGTGGCGGATAACCACCACAAAAGCACGGGCACGCGAAAAAGCCAACGCGCCCCTTTCGAAATGGCGGCAAGCGCGCCCGCCCAAACTCACGCGCTGAACACGTGCAAGCTCGATAAACTACGAGAGCTTGCCGCGACGCGGCGGCAGCCGGGAGTCGGCGCTAGGAAGTAAGATCAAATTCGCGCAAGTGATATCACGGATGGAGCCAAAACAAGCACGAGAAGTAAAGGACATAATCACGCGTCCGCCCGCGCATCAGAAATACGAGACCATTAAGAGGGCCTTGATACAACGACTCGCAGTATCACACGAACAACGCATCCGGCAACTCTTAGAACACGAAGAGTTAGGTGACAGGAAACCATCGCAATTCCTACGTCATCTAAGCACGCTCGCCGGAACGACGGTACCCGACGACCTTCTACGCACCCTCTGGTTGGGACGACTTCCAACACAAATGCAAGCCATCCTAGCTACGCGCACCCAGGATAAGCTGGAGGACGTGGCGGAACAGGCCGACCGCATATACGAAGTCGGAAGCAGGTCGCTAGTATTGACAACTACCGCGCCACAGCAGGCCACCGCACCCGCGTGGGAAACGCAGATAGAGGCCCTACGCCAACAAGTCGCGGCCTTTACCACCAATCTGGCACGAAGCATGCCCAAAGAAAAGACCCGGAACCGCTCCAGAGGGCGACCGAGGGAGCGATCGAGGAGCAGGACAAGGGAGAGAACCCCTCGGCAAGAGGGAGTATGCTTTTACCATCGGCGCTTCGGCAGCAAAGCCGAAAAATGTACAAAGCCCTGTGCCTACAAACCGGAAAACGACGGGGGCAATCGTTGATGGCGGCAAACGATGACAGCCCCAAACCTCGCCGCTTGTTCATGACGGACCAAACTACGAGAATAAAATACCTCATTGATACCGGCTCAGTCGTCTGCGTATACCCGTACTCCAAAGCGGGAAAGCGACAGCAAGCCGAAGCCTATCAACTCTTCGCGGCGAATAGATCAACCATCAACACATACGGGACAGTAACGTTACAACCCGACTTCGGACTAAGAAGAGCGTTCCCATGGCGCTTTATCATCGCCAACGTAACCCAACCGATCATAGGCTCAGATTTCCTATGTTACTACCACCTCCTGCCGGATATACGAAACAAAAAATTGTTAGACGGAGCAACCGGACTCGCCTGCGGAGGAACGGCAAGCAACAAGAAAACGCACTCCATAAAAGCAGTAATAGAGGGCAACGAGTACCAGGACATCCTACGAAGATACCCGGGGGTTACACAGCCAAACAACAACCAAACAAGGGCTAAACATAACACCGTCCACTACATAAAGACAACAAACGGACAACCGAAAACATGCCGACCTCGCAGGCTAGCGCCGGATAAACTGAAGATAGCCAAGGCTGAATTCGAGCTGCTAAGGCAAGAAGGAATAATCCGCCCATCGAAAAGCCCTTGGGCATCACCATTACATATGGTGCCGAAAGGAAGCAACGCATGGAGACCATGTGGAGACTACCGGAAGCTCAACGTACGCACAATACCGGACCGTTACCCAATACCACATATAGAAGACTTCTCGCAAACTCTCCACGGGAAGAAGGTGTTTACCACGATCGACCTCGTGCGCGCTTACAACCAGATCCCGGTACACGAGCGGGATATCCCGAAGACAGCCATTACGACACCATTCGGACTGTACGAGTTCTTATACATGCTTTCGGATTACGCAACGCCGCACAGACATTCCAAAGATTCATAAACGAGGTGATACATGGGCTCGACTATTGCTATGCATACATCGACGATATCTTGGTGGCATCACGCTCAGAAAACGAACACAGGAACCACTTAAAACAACTGTTCGAGCGACTAAACAGCTACGGCATCAAGATAAACCCGGCAAAATGCGCATTCGGAAAGAAGGAAGTAAAATTCCTCGGCTACCTAGTGTCAGCAAATGGAACACAACCACTACCAGAAAAAGTGGAAGCCATCCGAAACTTCCACAAACTAAATACTGTGAAACAGATGAGGCAATTCCTGGGCACAATAAATTTCTATAGACGTTTCGTGCCAAGAGCAGCAGCAGACCAAGCCATACTAAACGACGTTCTGAATGGACCAAAAACAAAAAAGAACGCACCAATCGAATGAACAGCAATACTTGAAAAGGCGTTTGAGAGATGCAAAGACAGTCTAGCACGAGCAACGTTGTTGGCACATCCAGATCCAGGAGCAGAACTAACACTTACAACTGACGCTTCAGATACGGCACTCGGAGCAGTGATACAGCAGAAGACCGAACGGGGATGGCAACCACTCGCATTCATGAGCAAGAAGTTCAACCCAGCACAGCAAAAATACAGCCCATACGACCGCAAACTCCTAGCAGTGTATACAGCTATTAGACACTTCCGACATATGCTAGAAGGAAGAGAATTCACAGTATATACAGATCATAAGCCAATAATCTACGCATTCGGTCAGGACCCGTTACGCAGCTCGCCACTCCAAGCACGCCAACTCGATTTTATCAGCCAATTCACGATCGACATACGACATCTAGCCGGGAAGAAAAACGTCGTAGCAGATGCGTTATCCCGGTTAGAAGAAATACAAATGGCCGTGGACCATGAAGAACTCGCGAGATCACAAGAAAAAGACAAGGAACTCCTATCTACACTACAGGGAGAAACGGGATTAAAACTGGAAAGAATCCCAATACCCGGAACAACCGCATACTTATATTGCGACACAACGACGCCGATAACACGCCCATTCGTGACCCAACCATATAGAAAGCAGGTATTCAAATCCCTGCATGGTTTGGCTCACCCAGAGATCAAAGCAACGGCAAAACTCGTCGCACAGCGCTACATATGGCCAGGGATACAACGCGACTGTAACCACTGGGCACGAGCATGCATAGCGTGTCAAAGAGCAAAGATTACTAGGCATGATGCGACGCCAACAGGAACCTTCCAGGCACCAACAAAACGATTCCAACACATTCACATAGACCTCGTGGAACCTTTACCGATGTCACTAGGAAACGCTACTGCCTGACAATGATCGACCGTTTCACAAGATGGCCTGAAGCCGTCCCTATCCCAGACATAACGGCCGAAACAGTAGCCGAGCGCCTCGTCACACAATGGATATCACGATTCAGAGCCCCCATGAGAATAACAACCGACCAAGGACGACAATTCGAGGCTGACATGTTCAGACGATTGACGCAACTAACAGGCACCAAATACCTGCGAGCAGCGGCTTACCACCCCGCAGCTAACGGAATGGTGGAACGGTTCCACAGACAACTCAAGGCTGCGATAAAATGCCACGCGATGGAAAGATGGACAGAAATCTTATCGATCGTACTAATGGGAATACGATCCGCCTGGAAAGAAGACCTCGGCGCCATTTCAGCGGAACTGATATACGGCGAACCCATACGCCTACCAGGACAATTCCTAGCAGCGGAGGACAGACGAAGCGACAACAACGAGGACATAGTAGAGAGATTACGGACCACAATGAGCAAATTACGCGGCTGAGGCGACACGGAAACAAAGCAATCTTCATCTTCAACAGCATGGGGACAACACCGACAGTTTTCGTGCGACACGACGCACCAGCAGGAACATTACAGCAACCCTACGACGGCCCATACAAAGTCCTCCAGAGGAAAAGTACAAGATCCAGATCAACAAAAAGGCAGTCAACATCTCAATTGACAGACTGAAGCCGGCTTACTGCCTAGACGAAGAAACATCACAACCTGAGGCAGAAGCAACAACGCCAGCAACAACAGCAAGAGCAGAGGCACAACAGACGAGAAGCGAACGGACAACACGGCCACCAGTACGGTTCGCAAACGGATCTTAAGAAACAAACGGACCTTACCACAACCAAGGGGGTCCTGTTACGGACCACAATGAGCAAATTACGCGGCTGAGGCGACACGGAAACAAAGCAATCTTCATCTTCAACAGCATGGGGACAACACCGACAGTTTTCGTGCGACACGACGCACCAGCAGGAACATTACAGCAACCCTACGACGGCCCATACAAAGTCCTCCAGAGGAAAAGTACAAGATCCAGATCAACAAAAAGGCAGTCAACATCTCAATTGACAGACTGAAGCCGGCTTACTGCCTAGACGAAGAAACATCACAACCTGAGGCAGAAGCAACAACGCCAGCAACAACAGCAAGAGCAGAGGCACAACAGACGAGAAGCGAACGGACAACACGGCCACCAGTACGGTTCGCAAACGGATCTTAAGAAACAAACGGACCTTACCACAACCAAGGGGGTCCTGTGGCGGATAACCACCACAAAAGCACGGGCACGCGAAAAAGCCAACGTGCCCTTTTCGAAATGACGGCAAGCGCGCGCGCCCAGACTCATGCGCTGAACATGTGCAAGCTCGATAAACTACGAGAGCTTGCCGCGACGCGGCGGCAGCCGGGAGTCGGCGCCAGGAAGTGAGATCCAACGAGTGATAGTATATAAGGAGGGAGCCGATCGATATCACCAGTCGCGGCTCACTGCTGCTAGAGAGGACTTCTCTCGTTTAGTAGCACCGAGCTTAGCGACGGCGGACGGAACTCGGGTCTGCCCGTAGAAATCCTCCGCACTTTGCCTAGACGCAAAAAAAGGCACACGAGGAACGTCCACGTCCTTTTCCGCCGCCCACCTCACCGGGGCCTATATTGCGGACCGGACCTCCGGCGGAGCCACCGACCAACTCGTCCACTCGCCGGCACATCAGCTGGTCCTTCCGGGAGTGGAAACTGCAGCCTTTGGAGCTGTCGCCGGTGCGCTTCACCCGTCCGGGCAGAGACTTCCTGTCGACGTGGGACGTCAGGGTTAGGCGCTACATGTCGCCGACGTACGGCTGGAGCTACCCTCCACGCCTGTCACCGCTGCCACCATCACCGGCACCGAACGAGCGCTACCACTGTGAGACGCAGACCAACCCTGTCTGCAGGGTACACAGGGGAACACAATCGATCGCCTCCACCTCCGAGATGGGTACACAGGTGACCAACACCTCCACCTGTGAACGGGCCACGCAGTCGGACCTCTCGGACTAGGAAGAAGCTTCGCGCACTTCCGCAACCCAGACGAACGAACCGCCGCTGCCGGAGAGGAGCTACACTCCTCCCGGGACTCCTCCAGCGCTCCGAACAAAGTGGGGTCCACCTCGGTACACGTCCACGGCACCGTCGCTCCAGTGGCCTGCAGTAGGCGCATACACCAGCGCCCAATCGGCCCTCTTCAGGGCCTCCCAAAAAGCAAACTAAACATAAACGCCTGTATATACCTTACGACCTGTAAATAATTCTGGAAATATATTCTTGTATATAGTAAGACGCTTGATCTTTGACGACATCCTGTCCAGCGACATCTTCCCATTGCGAAGTGTGGAGTGAAGGGAGCGAGCGCGCTTCTCCTAACTACTAACACCCACAGTTTTTTGCACGCGCATGATTTAAATTTCGAGCGTTCTCACGGCTCGATTATCTTTTATTTTCTGTTTAAAATTCTTAAGTTCTCTAATGTTCGAATATTTATTGCACATGGTTTACATTTGATATCGTTTCTGAAATATTAATCTCGCCTGCTAAATATTCCTTGGTTTAATGTTTGTGTCAAGTGCAGAAAGTTTTCAGAACGTTTAATATTATGTGGAAGAAAAGAATCGAAATCTACCGGACATAACAATATATATATGCATAAGCAGCTAATTTACTTGACAAGGCGGATAGTGTTCGCAAGTGGAGTGGTCGTTTGTGAAATGATAAAGGGCCGTTTTGTTGTTTGTGGCTGTTTAACGCTGCATTCTCTCCCGCCACGTGAGGGAAGGTGTGGTCTTCGTGTAGTGTAGCGGTCCCCCACTTATCACGCCGTGAGGTGGAGGTCAGCGTATGGCGCTTTGGAGGCGAGTTGTTCGGTCTCTCCCGATGCGATGGAGTGTTTTGTAATGTGGACGGCTCCTTGTCGGTCTAAGTGCTGGTAGCTCAGGTGGAAGGTTTCCAGTCACTGTCCGACTGTGATGTTTGATCGACTCCTGCAGGTCGGTCGACCTGCGTGCAGTGATGCCAGAATTGAGACGCGAGCAACACGACTCCGTAATGGTAGGGACACACACACAAGCGTAAACCGTGTACATGTAATGCGCAGAGCGCTCTGCGCATTACATGTACACGGTTTAATAATTTTATTTATTTTTATTAATGTTTATTATTAATAATTAATTATTATTTAATTATGAGAATATTTAATTAATTTAAAGTAAATTATTCAAGAATTAAATGTTGTCCGTATAAGATTTATAATTTGTTAATATTAGCCTATCGTTATAATGTACAATGTAGGTGTAATACACACGACGTAATACATAAAAAACGAGGAAATAAAATCAGCTGTGCAGTAAAAATCAATATCACCTGATTTGAAAAAATCAATAACAGATGACAGATCGGTACGCGTGTAAGTGTAATTACGGGCCTGAGTGCGCGAGTTTTACGCGATATCATTGGCAAACTTTGACCGCTTATAACTCAAAAACTATTGCAGCCTCAAAATTTTTGTATTAGAATTTTTGACTCTATTTTACCTCTAGAACACGCTAATAAAGTATTGTATGGAGGTTGTGAGACACCCTGTATATATGTGGCGTATTTTCGCTACGACAGCGCCTAAAAAGCAAGCGCGCCGGAAACAAGAAAGCGCCAACAAATATATCAGCTGCACAAAAGCACCTCACGCATGGGCGATCACGTATCCAGCACATGCGAGCTCACGGTTGACATCACGCGCTTAGCACGTGTAAGCTTGCGGCAGCCTCATGAGCTTATCGCGACGCGATGACAGCCGCTACCTGTGAGTGGGATCCGATGAGAGGCGTTTATAAGAGCGCACAGCAGGATTAGACACCGAGTCGCTGCTCACACCCAGTAGAGACTAGATCTCTCCAACTCGCGCCGACATAATAGAACGCGAAGTTTCTTCGCCGCCTACCTTTTGTGGAGCCTTGTCTCCTAAAACACGCCAACGTCGCTGTCCAGCACGATCACTTCCGCCGCCCAAATCACCGGGCTAGCGGAACAAGAGACGTCGCAGGATCGCAGTCATCGGCGCAGCAACACCAAGAGAAGCGAGTAGACTGGAGCCTACTTCCCTGGAGGCTCATCCCGATCGACCTGTCGCTGCCGAAATTGACTCAACCTACCAGACACCTTCTCACGACGTGGAACGTGCGCATCCGAAGATACACATCGCCGAGAGAAGCTTAATTGGGTCGCTCCACCACTACTATCTCCATTCCCTACATCACCGACACGGCCCATCTTCAGGGAGACGCAGACTCTTCCACCTGCAACCTGCAAGAATGCATAGGGGCACGCAGGCAGTGATGCCAGAATTGAGACGCGAGCAACACGACTCCGTAATGGTAGGGACACACACACAAGCGTAAACCGTGTACATGTAATGCGCAGAGCGCTCTGCGCATTACATGTACACGGTTTACGCTTGTGTGTGTGTCCCTACCATTACGGAGTCGTGTTGCTCGCGTCTCAATTCTGGCATCACTGCCTGCGTGCCCCTATGCATTCTTGCAGGTTGCAGGTGGAAGAGTCTGCGTCTCCCTGAAGATGGGCCGTGTCGGTGATGTAGGGAATGGAGATAGTAGTGGTGGAGCGACCCAATTAAGCTTCTCTCGGCGATGTGTATCTTCGGATGCGCACGTTCCACGTCGTGAGAAGGTGTCTGGTAGGTTGAGTCAATTTCGGCAGCGACAGGTCGATCGGGATGAGCCTCCAGGGAAGTAGGCTCCAGTCTACTCGCTTCTCTTGGTGTTGCTGCGCCGATGACTGCGATCCTGCGACGTCTCTTGTTCCGCTAGCCCGGTGATTTGGGCGGCGGAAGTGATCGTGCTGGACAGCGACGTTGGCGTGTTTTAGGAGACAAGGCTCCACAAAAGGTAGGCGGCGAAGAAACTTCGCGTTCTATTATGTCGGCGCGAGTTGGAGAGATCTAGTCTCTACTGGGTGTGAGCAGCGACTCGGTGTCTAATCCTGCTGTGCGCTCTTATAAACGCCTCTCATCGGATCCCACTCACAGGTAGCGGCTGTCATCGCGTCGCGATAAGCTCATGAGGCTGCCGCAAGCTTACACGTGCTAAGCGCGTGATGTCAACCGTGAGCTCGCATGTGCTGGATACGTGATCGCCCATGCGTGAGGTGCTTTTGTGCAGCTGATATATTTGTTGGCGCTTTCTTGTTTCCGGCGCGCTTGCTTTTTAGGCGCTGTCGTAGCGAAAATACGCCACATATATACAGGGTGTCTCACAACCTCCATACAATACTTTATTAGCGTGTTCTAGAGGTAAAATAGAGTCAAAAATTCTAATACAAAAATTTTGAGGCTGCAATAGTTTTTGAGTTATAAGCGGTCAAAGTTTGCCAATGATATCGCGTAAAACTCGCGCACTCAGGCCCGTAATTACACTTACACGCGTACCGATCTGTCATCTGTTATTGGTTTTTTTCAAATCAGGTGATATTGATTTTTACTGCACAGCTGATTTTATTTCCTCGTTTTTTATGTATTACGTCGTGTGTATTACACCTACATTGTACATTATAACGATAGGCTAATATTAACAAATTATAAATCTTATACGGACAACATTTAATTCTTGAATAATTTACTTTAAATTAATTAAATATTCACATAATCAAATAATATTTAATTATTTGAATATTTAATTAAATTATTCAAGAATTAAATGTTTTCCGTATAAGATATATAATCTGTTAATATTAGCCTATCGCCATAATGGGGAGCGTCCCGTTTGACCACGTTGATATTGACCACGGTCCCGATTGACCACGTTGAGATTGACCACGTTGCGATTGACCACGTTGGTATTGACCACAGTCCCGATTGACCACAGTCCCGATTGACCATGTTGATATTTACCACGGTTCCGATTGACCACGGTCCCGATTGACCACGTTTATAAGTTTAATTTTATCGACTAAATTAAACGTTTCAATCTTGAACAATGTAAATATTTAATTAATTTATATTAAATTATTCAAGAATTAAATGTTGTCCGTATAAGATTTATAATTTGTTAATATTAGCCTATCGCTATAATGTACAATGTAGGCGTAATACACACGACGTAATACATAGAAAACGAGGAAATAAAATCAGCTGTGCAGTAAAAATCAATATCACCTGACTTGAAAAAATCAATAACAGATGACAGTACGGTCGGTACGCGTGTAAGTGTAATTACGGGCCTGAGCGCGCGAGTTTTACGATATCATTGGCAAACTTTGATCGCTTATAACTCAAAAACTATTGCAGCCTCAAAATTTTTGTATTAGAATTTTTGTCTCTATTTTACCTCTAGAACACGCTAATAAAGTATTGTACGGAGGTTGTGAGACACCCTGTATATATTGTGACCGTAATTATTTTTCGTGATTATTTTATTTTTTCTGACGGATCGTTGGTAATGACCCACGGCACACCTTCGGCGAGATATATGATAGCTCGATCTCATACAAGAGCAAATTTCGGTAGCGATAGATTGGGCGCCAGGCGCGAGAATTCGCGCCACACAAAACTCGCAAAAAAACCAATAAATGCAAGATCGAGAAATAATCGCAACGGCAGAATCCGCGACCGCTCAGTTAACGAGATTTATAAAGGGAGTGATTCGAACGGGACCGGAAGGAATCGAAATTGGCAAGCAGAAATTTAGAAGGCACCAAGATTTAACAAAATAATAATATATCAACAAGTTTAAATATAGTTGAAAAAAAATAAAACATAATTTTGGAGATATCGGCCTGTTCGTTGGCCTTAACGTGTTATCGTGACCGAGTGCAAAAGTATCGCGTTTCACGGCACGCGCGAGTAAAGATCGATTATACGGTGGACGCGAATTTCTCGGCGCGTTGAGCGTGTTCGGGCCTCGGTAGCAACGGAAAATTCCTTAGATCTCAATATAAATAACCTGCACTCGCCCACGTAAAATAATAAAGATGTTGTCCAAGACGGAATACAAAGGCGTTTGTATAGCAGCCGTTATTCGCGACAATAGTTCGTAGTTGCGGGATATAATCTCAATATCGTTGTTCGGATTTGACCCTTCTCTAACTTACGATTTTACAATTATTACAGCGAATGACGGGCGCTACGCAAAAGAGAGAGAATCGTAATTACGCGACTCACGTGATGCACTTATCTGAAGATACTACAATTCCACGCAATATAACAATTGTACAACATCGATAAATCCTCCAAATAATCTGTGAAATACCGATTACATAAAATATACTGGAAATACAACACATGCATGGCTGCATAATTCTTACAACGCACGAGATACATTCGAGACAAAAAACATCTGCGGTATATGAGCTCGCTGCAAGACAATAGTCAGACACAAAAACGGTAGCAATAAATCGAAAAATACAAATATAACTGTCCGCGGCGAGCTTCCCGGGAGAGAGAGTACTTACACGACACAAGAAGGCTCGGATGAGCCGGTTCGGCCGTGCTGTTTAATCTTAAACGCGAAAGTACGGCAAAAATTTGGAAAAGACTAGATTAACTTACGACCGCGATGAATAAACGGCACGGCTCATCCATATCACAAATCAGAATTAGCGGCTTTACAGCAGGATGTCCGTCTCACCGGTTTCTAGCTTCTAGCCCGTAGTCCGCCTCGTAGGGATGGTTCTAGCTAAGGCCATCGCTCTCTAAACTGGTCTGCTGAGCAGTGACGAGTGGAAGGCCCGCAAGAGATACGCCGGCATATTAATTTATCAGTAGGTTACTTGTGGCGCTTCCGGGTCTTCAGGACCGTCGCGTGGTCTTGTTGATCCTTGCGGACCTCGCGGTATCGCTCTTTTGGTTCTCGATCGCATCTTTCCTCTCGCCTCTTCCTTTGGGACGTGGAGGACATTTTTCGGCAGCATACAAACTGATCCGGGCCTCTTCTGTCCCTTTGTGACTTCGGATGGTCCCCTTCTTGATTGCCTTATCGATTTTGGATTTCATCCGGGTCGGAGCTCCGGACTCGTGCACCGGGCGCAGTCCCGTACCTCCGTGTCGGGATTCCCATGCAAGTAGCATGCGGAGGGGCCGTCCCCTTCGGCATCCCCGTATCCTATGGGCAGCGGTTTTCTTAAAATGCGACATGACTACTTTCTGCCATGATTAAATAGGTGATCTCAAAAGGCATGATGCCATTACCAGGCGTGCTCCGTGTATGTCGGATCGGGCCTCGATTCGTCCTGAATGTTAGCCTCTCGTGCACTCTGCTGTCCCCGGATGAGATCTCGTCATTCTCTCTGCTGTTTGCCGCCATTACGCTAATTCTCTTAGATTATCATTAAAAAAACGCAACAAAATCGCGAGATCGCGTCTGAACTCGCGCTCGGGCCGCTCTCTCTCCCTAAATCGAGAGAACGGAGGCCCGCGCGACGGTCCGCATCAATAAATTAATAAACTTGGAAATTTCGAAACTTCTAAATTGGAAATATATATATATATATATATATAGGGGTTCTATTTAAGAAAACGTCGATCACATTGACCTCACCTTGAGAAGGTCACTCTTGGTCAAATCCATATTTTTATCATGTGGCCCCCTCCAAACCCTACAACTTTTTATTGAAACATTTTTTTCGATAAAGCTTACTTTCCGAGATATTTTACAGTTTCAAGTTAAAAAACTCACCCTGTATATTTCCAATTTAGAAGTTTCGAAATTTCCAAATTTATTAATTTATCGATGCTCGAAAATTATTACAATAATGATAATATATTTAATAGATTTACTCAAGTTTTTATTCTTTAACTAAGCAAAACGCTTTTACATGTATCTCCATCCATTTAAATATCTATTTAACCGTTTTGTTGTAATTATTTCAATAATCTCATCAATACAGTACAAAAGGTAATATTATAATGACAGGTTTTTTTATCAAGTGTTGCGTTAAAAAAATATTATAATTTTTAAATCAATATGTTATACAATGATAAATTCAAATACTGTCTCTTTACTTATAAAAAATATCTTACGTGTCTAGCATCACTCGTAACACGGACAGATACGAGGCGGAAGTCTTTACAATCTCTTTAAAACTCTCGAAATTTATCGCTAAAAATTTTCCTGCAGTTAACCGATGAGGATTAGTTGTCCGAAGTATCATCAGTGGCAAATCTTTCATCACGCTAATGTTAAAATTATACCACGGTGTCTCGTAAATGGCGTAGGCAAGTCCTTGCGATTGAAATTCCAACGTTTGACCGGCAAAGCAGTAGATAAAAAGTTGTACCAGCAGCACGACGATGAAAAGGAGGTGTTTCATAGCAGCAAACGTATTGTGCATAGACAGCGTGAGAATTAATTGAAAACCTGAAATATATATGATGATGAACTAAATTAATGGTAAATAATATATTTTGTCATATTATAATCACTGTAAAGTATCCGAGAAGTTGCATTGCAATTAAATATATATATATGGTAATTATTTACTATAACGGACCCAACTCCAATGATGTTGACCTTGACATATGTTGTTAAAGACATAATCCTGAGTAACTTTTCCTTATAACTTAATCGGCGGTCTCTGATAATTTTTAAAATATTTAAAGTTAAAGTTAGATTCGAAACGAAAATTTGATTTGAGTTAAATAACGTAACTTGAATCAAATTTTAGTTTTAAATCAGAAATAGATTTGGGTTAGGTTATATTTTTCGGAAGTGGAGCCCCTCCGTAGGGAGAGGGCGGAACCCACTGTGTCCATGCATATACTTTACAATTCGAAGCGAGGTTCAGCCCAGAATTGTTGTGTGGATGGGAAAGTGTATGCGTGGGCGTAGTGAGTTCCGCCCCCCCTACGGGGGGGCTCCACTTCCGAAAGATATAACCTAACTCAAACCTATTTCTGAAAATTTGGTTTGAGTTATACAACGTAATCCACACCAAATTTAATAAACAATGACCGCCGATTAAGTTATAAGGAAAAGTTACTCAGGATTATATCCTTGACAACATATGTCAAGGTCAACGTCATTGGAGCTAGGTCCGTTATAGTAAATAATTACCCAAGATGAGGTCAATGTGGTCGACGTTTTCTTAAATAGAACCCCCCACTTTTTATTACATATTCTTATAGCTTATCTCGAGAGCTTTTCAAAACATTATAATAAAGTATTTTTTTATTATGTTTTATTATATTTTTGAGTTATTTTATATCTTAATCTGACATATTTTGATATAAAAAATAAAATATCTCATAAAATATTTAGTTTTCGATAATCTTACCGTAATACTTTTATGTACAGGATAATAAGACAAATCAATTAGTGTAAAGAAAAAAACAAATACTTCTGTTTTGAAAAGCTCTTGAGATAAGCTACAAGAATATGCAATAAAAAAGGTGGTTTCCATTTAAGAAAACAAAGTTGACCTTCAATTGACCCTCAAGGTCATGTTCAAGGTCACCAAAATATTTGCCCCTACTTGTCCTACAAATTTGATAATGGATGTCTTCTTCTATCTCTAATCGTTTTGGAGAAAAACATGGTGGACTTTTTATCAGACTCACCCTGTATATATGTATACAGGGTGTCCGACAAGTGATCAAACAAAAGGTGGAAGTAGATTGGATCAAACTGAAAAGAAAAGTCCTGTACCGTTTTGCGAGTTTCGTAATAATTATAGAGAAATTAATTAAAATAGATCGGCCAATTCGCGCAAGTATTACCGCGCGGTAAGAAAGAACAACCTGATATGGACGGCATTGATATGTGATTACTAGAACGTGAGAATCCATCGTTATGTACCATTTAACGTAACTGTTGTCATTTGTAGAGCGCTCATCCCAAAACTTTTTGGCGCGCCTACTTTTGGGTTGTTTCTTCTCGCTGCGCGTTTATACTCACGCGAATTGGTCAATCTTTTTTAATTAATTTCTCAATAATTATTACGAAAATCACAAAATGGTACAGGACTTTTCTTTTCAGTTTGACCCAATCTACTTCCACCTTTTGTTTGGTCACTTACTTGTCGAACACTGTATACAGGGTGTCCCATTTTAAAAGTTCGACCCTCATAACTTTTCAGGATCAACGTTTGAAGGAAAACGACTTGAATAAAAGTTGTAGGGAACAAAGGGGGCCATCTAATAGTGACCTTGGATTTGACATTAAAGGTCATTTTCAAGGTCATTTGAAGGTCAACTTCCGTTTTTTAAATGGAAACTCCTATTTATCATTACATATTCTTGTAGCTTACCTCGAGAGTTTTAAGTAAATAATTTACAATGTATCACGGAAGTTGACCTTCAAAAGACCTTGAAAATGACCTTTAATGTCAAATCCAAGGTCACTATTAGATAGCCCCCTTTGTTCCCTACAAAAGTTCTTATAAACATATGTCCGATATGTTTTCAAGTTATAGCTTGTTGTATTTTTCAACAGAATTAAGATAATTACGGTTACAGGAGTGCTCAAAATGACTACTACCTCTAACTTGAATACAGGCTTCAACACGTCTCATCATAGATTGTCTGACTTTTTCAAAAATTCCGGGTATTGCTTGAGTTTCCCGGCAACCATCTTCAACACGTTGACGAAGTATCTCGACGTTGTCAATGGGTGTTTTGTAAACAATGGATTTTAGATGCCCCCACAAGTAATAATCGAGTGAATTCAGGTTTGGAGAGCGAGCTGGGCAGGCAATAGGACCAGCACGGCCAATCCATCTATCAGGAAACCGATATCCAAGTATGCTATCTTAACTTTAGGAAAATAAAACAAGCTATAATTTGAAAACAAGGTCATATCGGACATATGTTTATATGAACTTTTTCTCTTATTTTTGTGTTCTGAATCCCCCATTGCAATACTTCCCACTTTTTAGGATACACTCTGTATATTTGATTTGTACAAAAAATATAAATAATATAATACATATAAAATATATATTCAAAAAAAATATATAAATTTGCAACGAGTAGCTGCATATTTTCTCTTAAAAACAACTATATGTTTTTTTAGACCAATTGATATTTCTCTCATTATTTTGTGCATAAAATTATTAAGGTAAAATAATCGAAAAGAAAATATTGTTCAAAATTGAATCAAGTTATAGCTTGTTTTATTTTTCAACAGAATTAAGATAATTACGGTTACAGGAAGTGCTCAAAATGACTACCTCTAACTTGAATACAGGCTTCAACACGTCTCATCATAGATTGTCTGACTTTTTCAAAAATTCCGGGTATTGCTTGAGTTTCCCGGCAACCATCTTCAACACGTTGACGAAGTATCTCGACGTTGTCAATGGGTGTTTTGTAAACAATGGATTTTAGATGCCCCCACAAGTAATAATCGAGTGAATTCAGGTTTGGAGAGCGAGCTGGGCAGGCAATAGGACCAGCACGGCCAATCCATCTATCAGGAAACCGATATCCAAGTATGCTATCTTAACTTTAGCAATAGTCGTTCAATAGTCGTTCATAGCCGTTCGATAGCCGTTCGAAAGCTGTTCAAAGCCTGTTCAAAATTGAATCATTAAATTTTCGTTTCTAAATTTTGCCGTTATATTAAAACGATTGCTTCAGAAAATAAAACATTTAACATCTGCACTCGACTCATTTCTCAATCTCCTTATCCTCCTGCGGATCTACGGATTCGCGTAACATACCGCTTCTCGCTCATCTCTGAGCGTCTCTCTCAGTTTCGGGCGATCTTGTGGAGATCGACTCCCGAACAAATATTTTATGAGATATTTCATAAAGTTTATATAAGATTATGTTACATTAAATACGTGTAAAATATTTTGTAAACTTTTTAATTCTTGGCCATACTACCCTTATAATCTTTTACGCCGAATATTGTAAGCTGTAAGGAATCGATTTATGTAAACAATTCAGGTCGTCCCATCTAAAAAAAGGAAGATGACTTTGAAATAATTTTATGAGACCTTTATTCAAGATCAAACCAATAACACCATCTTATTTCCCCATCGAAGTCACAAAACTTTTGCACGAAACATTGGGTAATATGCATAAAAGGTCACACGATTTAATCGCCATTAAGATATGTTGTAGGGGGAAGTGTTCTGAGTAATTCTGCGCAAGAATCAAGTGGCGGTCGGCATTGGTTTAGGAGATATAACAAATTTAAGTTTCACGGTTTTAATGCTTTTTCTTAGGTATTATAAATTATAATATTAGGAAAAGTGAAGTTTGTCTACATTGTATTTGTTGTAGGGTAGATATGGAAAAAGTCATAAATATTTTGTCAATAATCAGTTTCACCTATTTCTCGCAGTTTGTTAAGCTTTCAATATGCGACTACATGAATTTCTGAGTCATGTCTTCAACTTTACTTTTAAAACTGAAAATAGGTTTGGGTTAGGTTATATCTTCCGGAAGTGGAAATTTTAATTTGTTGTATCTCCTAAACCAATACCGACCGCCACTTGATTCTTGCGGGGAATTACTCAGAACACTCCCTTCTACAACATGTCTAAGTGGCTATTAAATCCGTGAGGTGTGACGTTTTATGCATATTTACCCACATATGTTGTAAGGATGAGGTTGCTGATTAATATTTACTTTGATTATTTGGCAGTCTTGTATAGTTTTTGAAATATTTAACAAAAAAAGTTTATTGAATAAAACGTAATTTTTTGACATATATATTTAATAGAGTGTACTTTTAGCAGATTTATTTATTTAAACGTAGCAAATAAAATGCGTGGACAAAGTGTGTATCATCCCTGTATCCCAACTGCGAAAAATTCTAATCTAACTCAAATCTATTTCTAATTTCACATTAAAATTAGGTTTGGGTTAGGTTAGAATTTTTTATAGTGGGGTTGCAAGGGGAGAAGCGGAGCCTCTCCTCCGCCCACGCGTAAAAGTCATAACTTTTTGTATTTTATAATTTTGATAAAAACTTGAATTCTCCAACTCTCTATTCGGAATTTTTATCATTTTGTATATTTAACTAATTAAAAATAACAAATACAAATATTAAAACGAATGTTATATTTTAAAGTTATTCTGATAGCGGATATAATTTAGACATAATATCAAAAAATGACTTTACTGAATAATATAGACACTCGAAATACATTGTAAATAAATATCTGATACAAGTAGTTTATGTATAGGTGTTTATTAAATACATATTTAATATTCTCTATTAAAGATATAACGTATCAGAAAATTACGTTTTATTCAGTAAACCGTTAATATCTCAAAAACTATACGAGACCGCCAAAAACAAAGTGAACATTAATCAGCAATCTCACCCTTACAACATATGTGAAAGTCAAGATCATCGGCGAGGTGTCTGTTAATGTAAATAATTACTGAAAAAAGATATTTAGGGGGAGACATTAAAATGACTCACCCTATATATATACAGGATGTTTGATAATAATCGCCCCATCCATAATATGCAGGTAGAGCGGGTTAAATTGAGTAGGAAAGTCCTTTACCGTTTTGTGATCTTTGCAATAATTAATGAGGAATTAATTTAAAAAGATCGGCCAATTCGCGCGAGTATCAGCGCGCGGCGAGAAAGGACGATCCCATTGATATGTGATTGCTAGGATATGAGAATCCAGCGATATGTACCGCTCGTACGTAATCGTTGTCATTTGTAGAGCGCTCCTAGCCTCCTAGTCCGTCGCGCGCCTAGCGAGCGCAAACTTTTGGATTGTTTCTTCTCGCTGCACGCTTGTACTTGTAATGCTCGCGCAAATTGGTTGATCTTTTTCAATTAATTTTTCAATAATTGTTACAAAAATCGCAAAATGGTAAAGGACTTTCCTCTTCGGTTTCACCTACTCTACCTGCACATTATGGGTAGTGCGATTATTATTATACACTCTGTATATATGTACACACATACGCGCACGCACGCAGGCACGCACCGCATGCACGCACGCACGTGCGCACGCACGCACGCACGCACGCGCGCACACACGCACGCGCGCACACACGCACGCTCGCACACATATATACATATATATATATATATATATACGCGTGTAAATGTGTAGTGCTATATTGGAGGGAAAGAAATTATGAATATTTATATATAGAAGATGGATTGCTAAAGGTGTTACAAGCTAATATTTCTAAAATTGAACGAGATATGAAATCCTTACTTTAAAATAATTAATTTCGTATTGGAATTTCGCAATTCCATTTTTACGTCAAATGCCCGTTTTAATATCAAACAGTCGCTGGAAAATAAGAATTTCATATCTCGTTCAGTTTCAGAAATATTAGCTTGTAACACCTTTAGTGATCCACCCTGTATATACACACATATAGTACAGGACTTTCCTTCTCAGTTTGAGCCAATCTACTTTCACACTTCGGGTGTGTCAAAAATTATCAGACACCCTGTATATATGTGCGTTTATATGTATGTATGTATATATATGTATATGTATAAATTCAATTGCTATTCCTTTCTAAAATAAAAGTTACCTTCGACGCATAAGAGCATGACGCTCATTAAAAGCTGCGACAAGATGACTAAGCTGTATGCTTTTTGCAGATGATGCGCTAGACTTATGAGACGGTGATGTCTCTTCAACAGGATGCCAAGTTTATTGTGGGAAAGCGATTGTTCGCTACTTATTTCAGCGAAGTCCGTCCTAAGAACCTCGAATTGTCCACACACATGCATCGTAAGATCAAAGAAAAATCCGTCGTTTCCGCACTGCGAGATGCAGTTGACGAGGATTTGTAACGCCTGCAGGACTTCAACGAAGCCGTAAGCGAAGGATGTATATGTTTCGAAGACGCAATAGGCCGCTAAAAGCAATCTTCTTTCGTTCGTTTTATTGTAAGTCTGCTTTTCCAAGGAAATCCAAGATAGATCGAGATTGGCGAATATAAAGGGCGAGAAGAGAAACACGCAGGAGGCGCAACCGAGATAAAAGAATATCAAAGAGCCGAATCTACCTGTGCGCGCATACTTCAGCATTATATCGCGCGAGTGAGGATTCTCGACAAAAGTCCAATCATGGATGATGGCTTGCACCAGAATCAACTTGTCTCTCCAATTCACGCGATGCAAGAGCAGTTTCGACATGCTAATCACAGATGAAGAGGCCGATAGAAAAGCGTCAAAAGCGTCCTCGTAACCGTGACAATGTCGAATCACTTCCAGTGACAGACTGATCGTTGCAGTCAGCTGGTTCACGAAAATTAGACATATGTATTCAGTCTTTATGAAAACACGTTATTTTTATCAAATTATAGTGTAGTGTGTACTTATTATTTATAACTTTTGTTTCAATTCTTATTCATGCAGTAAGATATCATCAAGATTCTCTCAAGATGTAAGACTCATAAGTGAAACTAAAATTTATAAATCAAACGAAAAAAAACTACGATATAGGGATCTGATATATATTAATTACATTAATAATATTCAAAAAGATATTATAACTTACTTCCACCATTGTCGACATGAACCATCGAATCCTCGAGAATACATTTTCTTCATCCAATACCCAAAGTCCAAGTATACCAAGAAGATATTTATAAAGCGTCAAGACATACCCAGTTTCAGCATTCCACTGTATAAGCCCCATTTTTAAGTCCATTGAAACTTCAGATTATTCTACGCAATTTCTTGAATTATTATTGTCTCCGAGATAAATATTTTACGATAAGTCTACCGAGTGTCTTCCCGGTTTACTTCTCTCCAAAAATGATTGTAACTTTTTGTCTCTCCACGATGATCGCATCGTTCGATATCCAATTTGTTATAAATGCAAGCCGCATTTGTTACGCTGCGACAACCCCTCGCGACTTTCTTTGGATTTCTTTCTAATCCATTATTCATATCACTCCTCCGATTTCTTGAAGAACGCAAGTATAGTTTGCATTTGCATTTGTATTTGTACAAATTATACGGTTGTAACATCATTCTCGACAATACAAATTTTTAGAATAATAGGCCTACAACTGCTTAAGTGTTCTATTTATTGATAAATAAAAAATCTGTAATTACGAAAGGGAGAGAGGCCAATCTACTTTCACACTTCGGGTGTGTCAAAAATTATCAGACACCCTGTATATATGTGCGTTTATATGTATGTATGTATATATATGTATATGTATAAATTCAATTGCTATTCCTTTCTAAAATAAAAGTTACCTTCGACGCATAAGAGCATGACGCTCATTAAAAGCTGCGACAAGATGACTAAGCTGTATGCTTTTTGCAGATGATGCGCTAGACTTATGAGACGGTGATGTCTCTTCAACAGGATGCCAAGTTTATTGTGGGAAAGCGATTGTTCGCTACTTATTTCAGCGAAGTCCGTCCTAAGAACCTCGAATTGTCCACACACATGCATCGTAAGATCAAAGAAAAATCCGTCGTTTCCGCACTGCGAGATGCAGTTGACGAGGATTTGTAACGCCTGCAGGACTTCAACGAAGCCGTAAGCGAAGGATGTATATGTTTCGAAGACGCAATAGGCCGCTAAAAGCAATCTTCTTTCGTTCGTTTTATTGTAAGTCTGCTTTTCCAAGGAAATCCAAGATAGATCGAGATTGGCGAATATAAAGGGCGAGAAGAGAAACACGCAGGAGGCGCAACCGAGATAAAAGAATATCAAAGAGCCGAATCTACCTGTGCGCGCATACTTCAGCATTATATCGCGCGAGTGAGGATTCTCGACAAAAGTCCAATCATGGATGATGGCTTGCACCAGAATCAACTTGTCTCTCCAATTCACGCGATGCAAGAGCAGTTTCGACATGCTAATCACAGATGAAGAGGCCGATAGAAAAGCGTCAAAAGCGTCCTCGTAACCGTGACAATGTCGAATCACTTCCAGTGACAGACTGATCGTTGCAGTCAGCTGGTTCACGAAAATTAGACATATGTATTCAGTCTTTATGAAAACACGTTATTTTTATCAAATTATAGTGTAGTGTGTACTTATTATTTATAACTTTTGTTTCAATTCTTATTCATGCAGTAAGATATCATCAAGATTCTCTCAAGATGTAAGACTCATAAGTGAAACTAAAATTTATAAATCAAACGAAAAAAAACTACGATATAGGGATCTGATATATATTAATTACATTAATAATATTCAAAAAGATATTATAACTTACTTCCACCATTGTCGACATGAACCATCGAATCCTCGAGAATACATTTTCTTCATCCAATACCCAAAGTCCAAGTATACCAAGAAGATATTTATAAAGCGTCAAGACATACCCAGTTTCAGCATTCCACTGTATAAGCCCCATTTTTAAGTCCATTGAAACTTCAGATTATTCTACGCAATTTCTTGAATTATTATTGTCTCCGAGATAAATATTTTACGATAAGTCTACCGAGTGTCTTCCCGGTTTACTTCTCTCCAAAAATGATTGTAACTTTTTGTCTCTCCACGATGATCGCATCGTTCGATATCCAATTTGTTATAAATGCAAGCCGCATTTGTTACGCTGCGACAACCCCTCGCGACTTTCTTTGGATTTCTTTCTAATCCATTATTCATATCACTCCTCCGATTTCTTGAAGAACGCAAGTATAGTTTGCATTTGCATTTGTATTTGTACAAATTATACGGTTGTAACATCATTCTCGACAATACAAATTTTTAGAATAATAGGCCTACAACTGCTTAAGTGTTCTATTTATTGATAAATAAAAAATAGATAAGTAAGAAAGGGAGAGAGAGAGAGAGAGAGAGAGAGAGAGAGAGAGAGAGAGAGAGAGAGACGGAAAAGTTGGACAATTTTCTGAAATTATCGTTTTGTCATCCACTAAGGAAACGATTCATATGTTTCTTTCCAGACAAATAAATAAGAAAATGGCAAACAAGAGAACATCATGTTTAATAAAAAAAGTAATAAAAGACTGAAAGAAGATTTGATACTATTATTACACAAATACTATATATTAAATAATAACAAGTAAAATTTTTTTCAGAATATGCTAATAATTTATTACCGCGTGTTCAGATCTTTAAAGTTCTCCAGTTGGAAAAGTTATCTGTTCTGAGCAAATATTTTTTTTTAAGAAAAAGCAATATAACAATATAATGTATAAAGAATGCGATAAAGTGGAAGACATATCTGTGAATATTTTTGTGGAAATAAAAAACATACATTGTGAAGAAGTGAATGGATAATTATAATAAATATACGAATATAAAGGATGAGTGATTTTAATCAACGCACGCAAATATCTCGTAAAGTAAGCAAGATGGAAAAATATGTTTTATACAAAAGTTGTAGGGTTCAGAGGGGGACACATGATGAAAAAGTTTTATGCAAAAGTTGTAGGGTTTCAAGGGGGTCACATGATAAAAATATGGACTTGATCTTGAGTGACCTTTTCAAGGCCAGGTCAATGTGTTCGATGTTTTCTTAAATAGAACTTCCAATTTTTTATTGCATATTCTTGTAGCTTATCTCGAGAGCTTTCCAAAACAATATAATAAAGTATTTTTTCATTAAGTACTTTTCGAGTTATTTTATATCTTAATCTGACATATTTTGTGATATAAAAAATAAAATATCTCGTAAAATATTTAGTTTTCGATAATCTTACCGTAATACTTTTATGTACAGAATAATGAGACAAATCAATTAGTGTAAAGAGAAAAACAAATATTTATTTTTATATAAAGAAGAAAGAGACAAATCAGTTAATATAAAAACAAATAATTGTTTAAAAAAATACATTGTAAATAATTATACTTTTTCTTAAAAACAATTAATTTTCTTATACTAATTGATTTGTCTCATTATTCTGTACATAAAAATATTACGGTAAGATTATCGAAAACTAAATATTTTACGAGATATTTTATTTTTTATCGAAATATGTCAGATTAAGATATAAAATAACTCGAAAAGTACTTAATGAAAAAATACTGTATTATAGTGTTTTGAAAAGCTCTCGAAATAAGCTACAAGAATATGCAATAAAAAATGGGGGGTCTATTTAAGAAAACATCGACCACATTGACCTCGCCTTGAAAAGGTGATCAAGTCCATATTTTTATCATGTGGCCCCTTTGAAACCCTACAACTTTTACATAAAACATTTTTTTCATCTTGCTTATTTTACAAGATATTCGTGTGCGTTGATTTAAATCACCCTGTTTATAAATATACGCGATAAATATACACGTAAACTTAAAACTGCATTACAATTAATATGTCACCGTCTCTTTAATGTAAAAAAAGACAATTTAAATACAAAAGATTTAACTTTTTTTCGAGAAAAACAATCAAGTCTACAGGGTGTCCGGAGTCAATCGCATCACCCATCGTATGCAGATAGAGCGGGTTAAACTGAGTAGGAAAGTCCTTTACCATTTTGCGATTTTCGTAATAATTATTGAGAAATTATAATAATTAAAGAAGATCGACCAATTCGTGTAGTATAAGCGCGCAGTAAAAAGGGATAATCCATTGATGTGTGGTTGCTAGGAAGCGGAGTCCATCGTTATGTATCGCCCGTACGTAACCGTTTTCATTTGTAGAGCGTTCCTCCCAAAATTTCGTCGCGCGCCTAGCGACCGCAAACTTTTAGGTTGTTTCTGGGCCGTCCTTTCTTGCCGCGCGCTTATACTCATGCGAACTGATCCGTCTTTTTTAATTAATTTCTCAATAATTATTTCAAAAATCGCAAAATGATAAAGGACTTTCCTACTCAGTTTAATCCGCTCTATCTGCACACGACATGTGATGTGATTGACTCCGGATACCCTGTATATTTTATGGTGCATTAAAATATATTTTAATTTCATGGTGACCTTGAAATTGTTGTTTGTAACTAATTAACTAATATATTTTAATGTAAAAATTATTAATATATTTTCCAGAAAATATAAAAATATGTCATCAAATTCAAAAAAAAAAAGACGGATGTCTGAGTAATTGTTGTAATTAATAATAAATGTATAAATATCTCTGAGCTTGATAATTTATATGCCGAAATTTAGATATAAATGTTATAAACAACTAATTGTAAGAATCAAATTTTTTTTTAACTTACAAGCGACGCAATGCTTGATAATTTACTTGATAATCTTACAATTAAATAATTTGAGAATATCTAAATTACACTATACAAAAAAGTATGTTCTAAAATATACATTAATCAAATATATTTGCATCTTTTACACAGTGTATCAATATTTGTACAATATTGTTTTCTGCATATTTTAAATCTTGATATACACACACTCAATCATATATACACATATTGAAACACGCATTTACACACGAATTAGAGATCATCATTATTCTTTTAATGCTATTCGTAAAACGGAAACATACGAGACTGCTGTCTTGAGAATGTACATCATTGTCTCGCGATTAACGTAGAAAAATTTTCCACCAGTAAGACGAAACGGAATGTTTGACCTCATCATCACAAAGTGCAGGTCCTTCATCAGCGCTAAAGGAAGCGTGAACCAGGAAGTTGTGTATAATGCATAAAATATACCTTCACTTTCCCTTTGTAGGAAGTCACCACCATAGGTGAGTACCAGTGATTCCATTAATAAGTAGTTCAAGACTAGAACGCTCTTTGCCATTTCAACATGATTTTTCTCGTTTAGGCACAAATTTATACGTAATCCTAAATATAAAAAAATTTTGTTTTAGAAGATAGAATAAAAGACGAAAATGATAGTCTCAATATGACATGTGTAAATAATTAAATAAATTAAAGGTAATTAGAGGACTCATCCCTAATGACCTTAACTTGACCATGACTTGACATATGTTGTTAAAATCAAGATCCTAAGTAACATCCAAAAGATTTTAGCCATCATTCATTGTTTATTAGAAAGTTATTAACAATTAAATTATACGATAAGAACAAGTATTAAATATGATAATCGGAAGATCTCTAGCATGAATTTTATATTAATTGTATATTTAAGTATTTAAGTAAATGCGTGGGCGTGAGAAGTGGAGCCCTTGTCTCTGCCAACGCATTTACTTTGCAATGACTATACAGACAATAATTTAATACTAATAATTATCACGAATGTCTGTATTATTGATTATAATTAAGTATGATAAATATACAGGGTGACTCGCAATGACCGCCCACTAAGTACATAGCGTTATTTCTTACAAAAAACTGAGTTGAAAAGTCCTGAACCATTTTTTTTATAACGTTTAATAAAGGAGTTATAAAAAAATGGTTCAGGACTTTCCGACTCAGTTTTTTGTAAGGAATAACGCTATGTACTTAGTGGGCGGTCATTGCGGGTTACCCTGTATATGAAAAAAACAATATAATTGTATGGTTATAATTGTACGATTTATAATTGTACGGTTCTATGTGAGTTTTACACAAAACTCCATTTGTATACAGGGTGTCCGGAGTCAATCGTATCATCCGTCGTGTGCAGATAGAGCGGGTTAAACTGAGTAGGAAAGTCCTTTACCATTTTGCGATTTTCGTAATAATTATTGAGAAATTATAATAATTAAAGAAGATCGACCAATTCGTGTAGTATAAGCGCGCAGTAAAAAGGGATAATCCATTGATGTGTGGTTGCTAGGAAGCGGAGTCCATCGTTATGTATCGCCCGTACGTAACCGTTTTCATTTGTAGAGCGTTCCTCCCAAAATTTCGTCGCGCGCCTAGCGACCGCAAACTTTTAGGTTGTCTCTGGGCCGTCCTTTCTCGCCGCGCGCTTATATTCATGCGAACTGATCCATCTTTTTTAATTAATTTCTCAATAATTATTACAAAAATCGCAAAATGATAACGGATTTTCCTACTCAGTTTAATCCGCTCTATCTGCACACGACGGGTGATGCGATTGACTCCGACCCCGGACACCCTTTATAGATACATAGATATACACACATGCATACGTACGCATCCGTGATAATTATTAATTAAATTATTGTCTGTATAGTCATTGCAAAATGAATGCGTGAGCGAGAGAGCAGTGGAGCCCCTCCCCCTGCACCCCCTCCCCAAAAAATTTTAACCTAACTGAAACTAATTTCTATTTTTTGAATGAAAATTATTAGATAAAATTATTATAGAGTAACGGAGCCTCCCGCACCCATGCATACTTAAATATTTAAATATATAATTAATATAAAATTCATGTTTTTTCAAACCGGAAAAGTTTAGATTATCGCATATAATACTTGTTCTTATCGTAAAATTTAATTGTTAATGACTTTTTAATAAACAACGAGCGACGGCTAAAACCTTTTGGATGTTACTTAGGATCATGACTTTGATAACATATGTCAAGATTAAGAACATTGGGAATGAGTCCTAATAAGCATATTTACCAAATTAAATTATTATTATATACATATATACATATATATAATATGTGGCATTTATATTGAGACACCTAAATATCTAAAAAATAAAGCAAGATAGAAAGAAATGTTTCAGACAAAAGTTGTTCGGTTCTAAGGGGGACACATGATGAAAATATGGACTTGACCTTGAATGAT